>NC_092873.1:62088711-62283711 GCF_028372415.1 Notamacropus eugenii | reverse complement strand
TTGGAAAAACAACTGGCCAGAAAAATAGATCCAGCAGAGAAAATAGAAGAATTATTGCCCTACCAGAAAGTCACTGTGAAAAAAAGAACCTGGAGGGTAATTTCCAAGTAATCATCAAAGAAAATTTCCATGACGACTTAGATCTAGAGGGCAAAAGAGTGATCAAAAGAATCCACCAATCACATCCTGCAAGAGATCCCAAACTGAAAACGCCAAGGAATATGGTTGCCAAATTCCAGAATTATCAAGTTAAGGAGAAAATATTGCAAGCAACCAGAAAGAAACAATTCAGATATTGAGAAACTACAGTCAGGATCACATAGGACCTTACAGCACCTACATTAAAAGATCAGAGGAATTGGAATATGATATTTTGTAAGGCAAAGGAGCTTGGACTGTAGCCAAGGATCAATTACCTAGCAAAAGTGAACACAATATATCGGTCAAGGGTATTTGACATTCAATGAAATAAGGGATTCCCAGGCCATCCTAATGAAAAGTCCGGAACTCAAAAGAAAATTTGATCTTTGAATACAGGGCTCAAGACAGGCATAAAAAGATAAATGGGAAAAAACTTGATATTCAATTTGGGCAAACTGATTACATCGCTATAAGGGAAGACAATACTTGTTAATCTTGAGAATTGCATATTTATTATGGCATTTAAAGGGATATACATAAATAGAGGAAGTGCATGCAAACTGCCACGGACCTGTCCCAGAGGCTGCCAATTGTGAATGCTAAGAGATTGTGAAAGAAAAGTAGAAACTGGCCAGGTGAAGAGTGTAAAAAACAACTCTCATTTATTAATCTGATAACTAAGATTTATATAATTTTTTACAGGCAAGCAAACAGGATTCTTTCCATGGGAACATTTTTAGTTTATTTCTTACACTTCCTAATCTAGTTTCTCCGGTGAGACAACATTGGGGTACACAGGCAAGGTCAGGATGTTCTCATCCTTGCATATCAAGAATGGGGATGGTAGCAAATTTTCCTAATAAGGTTAGCCCTTATGTTAGTACAAGTCTCAAGTAAAACCTGGACAGTACCTCACATTGTGGACTCCATTAGTACTGGCCCTCTACATCTCCCCTTTTTTCTTTGCAACTATAAAGATGTAAGTCTATGCATATGTTAGAGAGTTGCCATACAATGCCTTTGATCAAAGGTACGCCATGGAGAACAAAGGTACCCAATATTATCAATGGTGGTATAAAATGCATTAATAAAGAGTTCATATTTTGCAATGGATTAACCTTCTTCAATGCATTCCAAATATCCTCTGCTATATCCTTGGGATCAATTCCAGTATCTGACTATTAGCAATTTGATTAGTATAGTTAACCAGACTCTGTACATCTGCACTAAGCATAGAATTTCCTCAAATCCCATTTTGCTGATTCTTTATCTTATCTGAGGGGATATGGGTGCTATTATAGAGAACAAGTGTAACACAGAGAAATAAGTATCGATAATCACAATGCAAATTCATCCTAAACTTCACATGTTCAAACTCATGTCCTACATATACAACAATCTGTTTTAACATATCCAATTTTGGTTGAAAATTACTATCAATACGTGTTTGTGCCTTAAGCACTAAAGATACATTTTTTGCTAAATCTTGAGAAAAGTCAGCAGTTTGAATAAAATTTTCCATAGCAGTTATAGAAGTTGCTAAAGGAGAGATTATAGTAACAAGTGAGACAATTCCAGCAATAACCCATTCTATAAACTTCTTTTTTCTCAGTCTTTTTTGTAATGCATATAATGTTTCATCAGATGGTGCAGCAAGCAAACCATCCCTTTCTTATTTTTACAGGGAAAATCGCATATTGGGGTTGTTCTAATATAAAGATCAGTTCTTCTGGTGTACTGGGGTTTAAACATTGTTGGACTGTACCATTTGGACAAATTAGATTATAAATATCCTTTCTCTTTGTGAAATTTGTAGTGGAACTGTTACAAATCAAGAATGCTTGTTTTCCCATTAGACAGGCAAACATGCTGGCTCTGGTATATTTACCAGGGTAATTAGAGCTTCTTGTACCTGTACATTTTTTAACCACCACAATATAGTTTAGGGAGGAAAATGCTTTCCAAATATGATCATTTTGTGTCCCTCCCTGGGATTCAGTGACATCAATGATCCACCCAGGTTTATACCATGACCTTATATGGTCATAGAGAGTCCAAGTTTGCAATGGTGTCCCACTCATATTGTATATGCCCTGATATTGTATCTGACATTTAATCCACTGTAGATAATTCTTCTGAGGCCAATTTATTGTACTTTTGAAGTATGATCATATATCTGGTAGTATTATCTTTCCTAGGATGATTTCCTGTGTTATTATAGAGAGAAGATTGACCTTCCAATATGTACCTGGGCTCTGATTCTGATCTACTGTATGGGCAATCTTTGTCTTTCTTTTCACTTGAACACAATGTTGAATATTATTACTAGTGATAAAGCAAATAGGGGGGTGAAATGCCTGACCGGAGTAAATGTAAGTTGTGTTCAGCACTCCTCCTCCATGGCTTACTGCCTTATACCCAAAAATCTCTGAATGATTTCCTATCATTACAATCTCGTTTGCTTTACTTTCTCATGTTGTCAGTCTTAGAAATGGAGGATTGTCCATATGGATTCATAGTTCTACTTCCTCTGTTCCTTGACACAATCCTATTTGAATAGTCAGAAATAAAAGTCCTTTGGTAATATCTGCAATCGGTGTTTTCCGCTGATGTCATTTCCATTGATGCCTTTTCCTTGTCCTTGTTCGTTTCTGCAGCATCAATAGTGAAAGTTGCTGATGCAATTCTCCAATTCCTTCTTCGGGTCTGCCAACATCCTCATATTCCTTTCTGGAATCCATACTGCTTTTATCTCTCCTGTGGGAAACACACAACCATACCCTCATCTCCACGTTAATAATTTTGCTTTTCCAGACCATAACCCTGTCTTTGGATCCTTCCACATGACCACAATATCTGGCAGGTCTCCTCTTAATTTTTCTTTCTGTTATTTAAAATGTTTTTGAGCTGGGGTACAGCCCTCATCCACTCACTGGAGTTAAAAAGTTTATTGTATATATTACTTGATCCAGCCTTCCTTTTGGCCAATGTAGCATATCCTCCCCCCCACCTTTTTTCCTAAAATTATCTTTATGTTTGTGTTTTTTCTTTCCACTATTGCTTGACCTGTTGGATTACAAGGTATTCCTACAATATAAATGATTTGTAAACAGAAATGGAATTTTAGAACTAGGGCCCAAGTACATGCACCCAAGTACCTCATCATGCCCTCTTTAAAAGAGATGGGATCCAAAATCTTTTTGGGGGTAAGGGATGAAGGTCTCGGCTTCTGAAATTGTTTCCTACTGAGATTGGACGTAGAGCTGTCCCTGCCTCACAAGTTTCCGACAGTGGAGGGGTTGGGTCTTTAGTCACTATGAGGAACTTGGCAGTTCAGAGGGTGATGGGCAACAGTCTTGGACAAAGAAACCTAGAGGACACAAATCTGGCACAGAGATTAAACAAACGATGATCAAAAAGGAGTAGGAAAAAAAATAACTAGAAGTGAGATGGATGTGAGAATACTGTCAAACTTCCTCAAACTCTCTTGACATACTTAGTAACTATCCAGGGACAAGAGGGGCTTGGATGCTTCTCAATTGTCCCCAATCTTCTTATCTGCTTTTTATATTTTTGATCAAGTTTTTATTTATCTTTCTAAAGCTCTTGAACCCATTATTCAGACTGCTTCACTTTCCTTTATATTTTTACCATAGACAGGATAGTTCACAAGTTATTACTTTTCAGTAGCATAGTGTATTGTCTTAAACAAAAGAGATTTCTAACTTGAATCTGACAACTGAATAGATGTTCACTGATGTTTCACAGATGTGTTTATCGTTTTCTGATTATATTCACTGTGGAAGAAAAACTTTAGAAATTAAGTTGTTAAAAAGTTCATACATTAATTTTAACTTTTGCTTAGACCTTGGAATGACTAGAAATTAAGATTAAAACAGCAAGATCTTTTCTACTTTATAGATCATTACATACCAATTTAGCAATACATTGTCTTGACAATGAAGATTTAGTAGACTTTACAAGAGAGATTGTTTTTACAACATTTCTTCTAAAGGTGTTTTCTTTTAAAACAGTTTAAAATTTATCTTGAATTTAAGAGTCACTACATTTTTATAAAGAACATTAGTTAAAACCTTTTAAAATAATAGTTGTCTTTTCATTTTGAAGCAAAAATAAATCTTTTAAAATAAAAATTCATTAAAACTTAGTTGGTATAAAAATGTCCTTAAGTAATATGAATTCCCAAAGTATTAGAACAAACCAAATTCTTGATTATTACACACTTCCTAGATGTCACAAAATGCTTTAGTAAAAATGCATAATGGAATCTCACGTTGGAAACAGTAAGAGATTGATTACAGAAAAGCACTAGTGCTTTTAAAATCCTTTCAAGGAATGGGGACATTTTAAGGTGAGTGTTAAGCAGTTTACATAAATTTCTGAACATGTTCTAATTTCAGATAAATATAATATTAAATTTCCCAGTAATATTACACAAAAAGGCTCATATATTTTACTGTCTACTTGTTATTGATCATAGAAATTTGCTATAGAAAGAAAAAATAGGAACATGTGACATACCAAATATGACAGAATAAAACGTCTTTGACTCTGAATTCAAATAAGAGTGAAATATTCCAATTATGTAGTATCTGTTTTATAGCCAGACTCAGGAATAGTCAGGTGGGAAACTTTCCTTTTTAAAAGGACACAATGGGGAAACTGACCAGAAGGATCCCATCCTAGACTGAGTCTAGAATTATCACCTCGGTATTTCCTTTCCAGATACAAACTTCACCTGTTAACAGAACAGAATGAAGGATCACATCCCCTCCTAGTAACTTGTGGTATTTCTCTCAGATACTGATTTAATGCAAACAACTATACCCAAATTGAAATTCAAAACAAAAATTGTTATATCCCAAATGCCTTTTACTTTAAACAGAAAATTTCACTAATCACAGCTTAAATCCAGATACAGTTATTTCTATTCCCATGGAGCTGCAATAAGCAATAAAGATTAACAGGATTCACATACACAAGGGATTCCGTTTAAGATCTTTTCTTCTCAAATTTAAAACTTATCCTGGTGTAAAAACCAATTGTTAAAAATCCTTTCTATCTATTGCAACTTCTGAGCAAGTCACAGTTTATGAATTATATGTTAAACAAGTTTCTTTCTTAGAGCTGATAACCTTGCCCACATGGATGGTTTCCTGGGGCCTTAGCAGCTTCACAAAATAAAGGGAATTGGCACGGACCCCAGGCCTGCCAACTCCCAAACATACAGGAGGACTGTTCTGAATGGGTAGAACCAGTCTAAGTAAAGTTTTTACTCAATTCCTTTCTTTCCACACACACAGAGTAATGAATTAATATTTTTAGGTTTAGCATCAAACAGTAACTTCAAAAATTTACTTAACAATCATAACTTTTATAAATGATAACCAAATTGTTTTAGCTGTAACTTCTTTAGCAGGGAAATGTGAAAATACCTGGTTTTCTAAATGACAATTACAAAACATTGTAAGACAAGATTAGTAAGACTGATAAAATTTTAAATAACGTAGCTGGTTTTACACAATTTTTCCAAGTTCTTTTAGTTTCAGCAAAATTCAGATTAAAAGGTACTTTCTCTCTGAAAAAAAAAAAATCCAGTGACGCCTAGTCCCCTCCTCTCTACTGGAGAGTTCAAAGCTTTATCTCTGAGGTGTCTCTTTATTTTCAGAACTATACATTTTCCCAATTTGCTTTAGTGCCAAATAATATAACAAATTCTGACTTGTCTTCGACATCCTATTTGGAGTGACATGTATTACTTAAAATATGGCCAGAATAACTACCTTTTGGTTGTTTCTGATTATACAAAAACTATTCTTTTTTAGGTGAGGCATGAGATAATTAAAATGCTAGTCACTCTCTTTCTCTGATATGAGGGGAAATGTTTCCCAAATTTCTTCCTGTCTGTCTCCCCACCTTCACAACTTGGCCAGGGTTAGAAGGTAGAGAGAGAGAGAGAATTTTATCAACAACTTTCCAACAATTTCCAAAACTTTTATGCTTTCCTTATAACTGCACATACGTTATTTCATTGTATTTCTAACCTGAAACTGCAATCATATAAACTAAATGACGTAAGATTAGTTTCTCTCTCTCTCTCTCTCTCTCTCTCTCTCTCTCTCTCTCTCTCTCTCTCTCTCTCTCTCTCTTTCTCTCTCTCTCTCTCTCTTTCTCTCTCTCTCTCTTTCTCATTCTCCTCCCTGATGCTGCAGCTATCAGACAGAAGGGAAGAGGGAGAGGGAAAGAGATAACTGCATTTCAAATTCTAGCTACAACAAAGCTGGTCATATTAACACACAAACACACGCACATAGAATATATAGAGACAGAACACATATACAGACAATAAAAAGAAGAATCCAAAAACTGAGAAAAGATTGTCAGAAGTCCTCTACACAAATTAGACCTTTGACTTGATTTCTTTTACTTTATTTTAAGTATTTTTTATTAAATTCAGATTTCCATACTAAGTGATCTCCTCGTTTGGGGCAGCTAGGTGATGCAATGGATAGAGAACCAGTGCAGGAGTCAGGAGAACTTGAGTTCAAATCTCACTTCAGACACTTAACACCCAGTAGCTGTGTGACCTTGGGCAAATCACTTAACCCCAACTGCCCCATCCTGGGACATCTCCAGTCATCCTGATGAATATCTGGTCACTGGATTCAGATGGCTCTGGAGGAGAAGTGAGGCTGGTGACCTGCACAGCCCTCCCTCACTCAGCACAAAGTCAAGTGCAAGTCATGCCATTATTTCTTCTGATGGCATGGTCTTCTTTGGCAACGAAGGATGAACACAGAATCTCCTCCTTCAAGAGAGGTTTTAGCTAAATTACACCAATCAGTGGGGCATAGGGCTGTCTGAGAAACGCTGCCTAGAAGAGATTGAATGTAAGGATTATTTGGTGCATAACTGGTTAATTTCTTTAAGAATTTAAAATCCAGAGTGGTGTGTTCTCTTGTAGCCGCTTCTGGACTATTGGGATGTGGGGTTTCTGTTACTGGCAATGTTAGCCTCATTTGCAAAGGTATTTCTTCTCCTCTTTCTGTGGCTTGCTGAAGGACTTTTCGTACAAACCCTTCAGGCTCCTGTATTTCTTCACAAACTTGTGATGTAGACCTGTATAATGGAGGAGCAGTGGGAGGAGGAGACTCTATTTTAAATTTTTGTGTGACACATTCCATCAGATCTTCCTCTTCTTTTGTACTAGGGGCTGCATCTACCTTTATTGTTTTTGTGGCTAATGGTACTTTTTCGAGTTTCTGTAGACATATTTTAAGCACATTCCAAATTGAAAATATTGTAACAGGAGAAGGGCTTTGTCTCATCTCCCTATAATTCTCACTCAGTTGATTGCCTACTGTTTCTTACATTTCAAGATTTATAGTCCCTTCCTCGGGAAATCAAGGGCAACATTCCTGTATACACTGGAGAAATTCCTCTAATTGTGAAGTTGTAATAGATTGATTTCTCTCACGAGCTTCTTTAATTTTTTTAGATAATATTCCCTATCTTTACCGCCTAATTGTCTATCTTATTTTTACTTTCCTTTCGTCAAACTTTCTTTTAATAAAACTGCCTTTTGTAAAACTATTTTCTGAGTCTAACTCTAAAGAAACCCTCTCTGATGAGGAGGCTTGTGAAACTATTTTCTGATTTTACTTTCGTTTTGTGTGCCTTATCCTGGTAAGCCTAGTGACTGACTCAAAGAAGCCCTCCCTGATGAGGAGGCGCAGATTCCTTCCTGATGAGGAGGCACAATTCTTGCCCTTACCTTTGCATTGTCTGGAGCTCTGATTTGCAAGGGCAATCCCTCAGGTACCTGCTGCTGATGGCTATCAGGCACTGGTCGCAGTAGCCCCAAGTTGTGCGTCACTTGCTGCGGACCTTCCCTGGAGGCTGCCAATTGTGAATGCTGAGAGATTGTGAAAGAAAAGTAGGCATGGGCCAGGTAAAGAGTGTAAAAAACAGCTCTCATTTACTAATCTGATAACTAAGATTTATATTGTTTTTTACAGGCAAGTAAGCAGGATTATTTCCATGAGAACATTCAAGCAAGCAAAGTTATTCCCATGAGAATATTTTTAGTTTATTTCTTATACTTCCTAATCTAGTTTCTCTGGTGAGACAACCTTGAGGTACACAGGCACGGTCAAGATGCATCCTTGCATATCAAGAGTGGGGATCGTGAGCCAATTTTCCTGATGAGGTTAGCTCTTATATTAGTACAAGTCTCAAGTAAAACCTGGACAGTACCTCACATTCTGGACTCCATCAGTACTGGCCCTCTACAATAAACTAAATGATGTGATGGTAAAAATTTGATTTAAGAGTATGAAGGGATTTCAACAGGAAATGTGAAATGGAAGGGGAAGAAAAAGGTAAATCACATTGCAGGGAGAGGCACAAAAACATTACAGTAGAGAGAAAGAGGGGAGGGAGATAAGCACTGTTTGAGATTTACTCTCATCTGATTTGGTTCAAGCAGGGAACAGCAAACTCATTTAAGTATAGAAATCTAACTTGACCTATAGGCAATAGGAGGGGAAAGAAAAGGGAGGGAAGGTGAAAAAGGAAGGGAGAAATAAAAAGCAAAACATAAATAAAAGGGAGGGGGGCTGATAAAAGGGAGGAACAACTGAGAGAGATGATGGTCAAAAATCAAAACAATTGGAGGGCGGAGCCAAGATAGCGGAGTAGAAAGATGCATATACTCTAGCGCTCCCACCACAGCCCACAAAATACCTGTAAAAAAAAAGACTCTCAACAAATTCTAGAGCAGCAGAAGCCACAGGACAAAACAGATCTAAAGAAGTTTCCAGCCAAAGGTAACCCAGAAGGCAGACAGGAAAGATCTATCTCATGGGACTCTGAGCAGAGCCAGGCCAGCCCTGGCCATGCAGCACTGGGAGAAAAACGACCTGAACAGACCTCTAGGGCAAAGTTCTCAGCAGGGAGGATCCCAGATACCTCAACCCACAAGCGACAAAGAAAGCTTCAAAAGTCACTGTGGGAAGGCTTTCCCAGATGGGTGAGAGGGGAAAGGGGTTCATCCAGCAATAGTCTTAGGAGATGGCAGCAACAGCAGATTGCAGGGAGCTACGGTGACCAGGAAGCAACCTGAGTCCATTGTCCAAACAGCTCAGCTTAAACCCTCTGGTGGTAGGGAGCAGCTGATCTAAACCTCAGCACTGAGTGACGGCCCTGCCCCCACCCAAAATCGAGGAGCTGAACTGAATATCACCATACCGGGGAGAAGAGGGACAATAGGACCATCCTATTGACGAAGGAGTCAGAATTCAAGTAACTGACTGGGAAAATGCCCAAAAAAGGGAAAAAAAATAAGACCATAGAAGGTTACTTTCTTGGTGAACAGGTGTCTCCTCCCATCCTTTCAGATGAGGAAGAACAAGGCATACTGTCACAGGAAGTCAAGGCCCCTGCCTCCAGGGTCTCCAAAGGGACTCCAAACTGGACTCAGGAAATAGAAGAGCTTGAAAAGCAAGTTAATAGCTTGTTAAAGGAGAACCAAAAAAAAAAAAAATGCTGAGGAAAATAGCACCTTTAAAAAGAAGCTAACTCAATTGGAAAAAGAGGTCCAAAAAGCCAATGAGGAGAAGGAGGCTTTAAAAAGCAGAATCAGGGGTTGGAGCCAAGATGGCGGAGTAGAAAGATGCACATACACATACCTCCGAACCCACAACCCATAGAATATCTGTAAAAAAGAACCCCCGGCGAATTCTGGAGCAGCAGAAGCCACAGAACAGTGGAGCAGAGGAGATTTCTGTTCCAGAGAGCCCTGCAAACCTCTCACAAAAGGTCCATCGTGCTGCAGACACAGAGTCGAGCCCAGTCCTGCCGTGGCTGCCTGGCACCGAGAGGAGCAGATCCGAGCAAGCTTCAGGGACAGAATCTCCAGAGGCCGCGAGGGTCCCTCCACCCACAGGTGATGGGGGTCGGAGAGAGGGTCTATTTGGCAGGTTCAGAGGGGAGTGGGGTGCCCCCATAACTCAGGCCCCCTTGGGAGGCAACAGCGGAGGCGGGAGCAGACCAGGGCTCCCCAAGCAGGCAGGAGCCAGGATCCATTGTTGAAGGTCTCTGCATAAACCCCCTGAGGGAACTGAGCCTGAGAGGCAGCCCTGCCCCAACCTGAGCACCTGAACTTAATCTCACACTGAATAGCAGCCCTGCCCCAGCCCAAAGCCCTGAGGCTGGGAAGCAGCATTTGAATCTCAGACCCCAAGCTCTGCCTGGGAGGATCTGGAGGTGAGGTGGATGTGAAGACAATATTCAGAAGTCAACTCACTGGCTGGGAAAATGCCCAGAAAAGGGAAAAGAAATAAGACTATAGAAGGTTACTTTCTTGGTGAACAGGCATTTCCTCCCTTCCTTTCTGATAAGGAAGAACAATGCTTACCATCAGGGAAAGACACAGAAGTCAAGGCTTCTGTATCCCAGCCCACTCAATGGGCTCAGGCCATGGAAGAGCTCAAAAAGGATTTTGAAAATCAACTTAGAGAGGTGGAGGAAAAGCTGGGAAGAGAAATGAGAGATATGCAGTCAAAGCATGAACAGCAGGTCAGCACCCTGCTAAAGGAGACCCCAAAAAATGCTGAAGAAAATAACACCTTGAAAAATAGGCTAACTCAATTGGCAAAAGAGGTTCAAAAAACCCATGAAGAGAAGAATCCTTTAAAAAGCAGAATTAGCCAAATGGAAGAGGAGGTTCAAAAGCTCACTGAAGAAAATAGTTCCTTCAAAATTAGAATGGAACAGATGGAGGCTAATGACTTTATGAGAAACCAAGAAATCACAAAACAAAATATTCATCCATCTCGTTTAGATTATTGAATTTGTGGGCATAAAGTTGGGCAAAGTAGTTTTTAATTATTGTTTTAATTTCCTCCTCATTGGAGGTGAGTTCACCCCTTTCATTTTTAATATTAGTAATTTGATTTTCTTCTTTCTTTTTTCTAATCAGATTGACCAAAGGTTTATCAATTTTATTAGTTTTTTCATAAAACCAACTATTGGTCTTATTTATTAATTCAATAGTTTTCTTAATTTCAGTTTTATTAATCTCTCCTTTGGTTTTCAGTATTTCTAATTTGGTATTTACTTGGGGATTTTCACTTTGTTCTTTTTCTAGCTTTTTCAACTGCAAGCCCAAGTCATTGATCTCCTCTTTCTCTATTTTATTTATGTAAGCATTCAAAGATATAAAACTTCCCCTAATAACTGCTTTTGCAGTATCCCATAAGATTTGGTATGTTGTCTCACTATTGTCATTCTCTTGAATGAAATTGTTGATTGTTTCTATGATTTCTTCTTTAACCCAACCCTTCTTTAGGATTAGATTATTTAGTTTCCAATTGATTTTTGGTTTATCTTTCCATGGCCTTTTATTACATGTAATTTTTAATGCATTATGGTCTGAGAAGGATGCATTGATTGTCTCTACCTTTCTGCACTGGATTGTGAGATTTTTATGTCCTAGTACATGGTCAATTTTTGTAAATGTTCCATGTACCGCTGAGAAAAAGGTATATTCCTTTCTATTCCCATTCAGTTTTCTCCAAAGATCTACCATATCTACCTTACCCCGAGTTTTATTTACCTCCTTAACCTCTTTCTTGTTTAATTTGAGGTTAGATTTATCAAGTTCAGAGAGGGGGAGGTTGAGGTCCCCCACTAGTATAGTTTTGCTGTCAATTTCTTCCTTCAATTCCCCCTACCTCTCCTCTAAGAATCTGGATGCTATACCACTTGGAGCATACATGTTTAGTAATGACATTATTTCATTGCCTATGGTGCCTTTTAGCAGGATATAGTTTCCTTCTTTATCTCCTTTGATTAGATCTATTTCTGCTTTTGCTTTGTCTGAGATTAGGATTGCTACTCCTGCCTCTCTTACATGAGCTGAAGCACAATATATTCTGCTCCATCCTTTGACCTTTATCCTATGTGTATCCCCCCGTTTCAAATGTGTTTCTTGTAAGCAGCATATTGTTGGATTATGGCTTTTGATCCATTCTGCTATACGTCTCCGTTTTAGGGGAGAATTCATTCCATTCACATTCACAGTTATGATTACAATCTGTGTATTTCCCTCCATCGTCTTTCCCACCCTTTGTGCTTTTAGCTCTCCCGTCTCCCTTCTCCTCCTCAATAGTATTCACTTTTCACCCCCTCCTCCTGCAGCCACTCTCAGGCTTCTCAGGTCCCTTCCGCCCTGCTGCGCTGTGTGCTGGGGGCTCACCCCAGTGGAACAAATCCTTCCCGTGGACCTTCCAGTCTAACCTGGGCTCCGAATCCGTCAAAGTCTGTCACCCACTGGATTCTGCACCTCTAAAGTTTGGTCAGATTCTCCTTTCAGAGGTATCCAGAGGAGTTTGTCCAGGAGCTTAGATGAGTTGTTGCTTTCACTCCGCCACCTTGGCTCCGTCCCCCGAAATCACAAAACCAAACCAAAAGAATCTGGGTACTGGGTGGGATTACACACACACATGCACAGGCACACACACATAGAGACAGAGTGCACAGAATGATTTGAAGAGAATGGGATCATATCTTAAAAAAATGAAATCAAGCAGTGAGAGAGATATATATTGGGAATAAAAAAGGAGAAATGGAATGGGGCAAATTATCTCTCATAAAAGAGGCAAGCAAAAGACTTATTAGTGGAGGGATAAAGAGGGGAGGTGAGAGAAAAACATGAAGATTACTCTCATCACATTCCACTAAAGGAAGCAATAAAATGCACACGCATTTTGGTATGAAAACCTATCTTACAATACAGGAAAGTGGGGGAGAAAGGGATCTGCAGGGTGGGGGGGATAATGAATGGGAGGGCATGGGGAGGACGGAGCAATTTGAGGTCGACACTCATGGGGAGGGACAGGATCAAAGAGAGAATAGAAGTAATGGGGGACAGGATAGGATGGAGGGAAATATAGTTAGTCTTATACAACACAACTATTATGGAAGTCATTTGCAAAACTACACAGATTTGGCCTATATTGAATTGCTTACCTTCCAAAGGGAAGGGGAGTGGAGGGAGGGAGGTAAAAAGCTGGAACTCAAAGTTTTAGGAAGAACTGTTGAGTACTGTTCTTGCCACTAGGAAATAAGAAATATAGGTAAAGGAATATAGAAAGTTATCTGGCCCTACAGGACAAAAGAGAAGATGGAGACAAGGGCAGAGAGGGATGATAGAAGAAAGAGCAGATTGGTGATAGGGGCAATTAGAATGCTCGGTGTTTTGGGGTGGGAGGAGGGGACAAAAGGGGAAAAAATTTGTAACCCAAAATTTCGTTAAAATGAATGTTAAAAATTAAATAAATAAATAAAAATAAAAATAAAAAGCGGAATCAGCCAAATGAAAAAGGAGTTTCAAAAGCTCACTAAACAGTATATCTCTTTGAATGAAAGCATTGAGTTCAAGGAAGCTAATGACTATGACACAAACCAAGTAGTTAAAAAACAAAAACAAAAGACTGAAAACATAGAAGATAATGTGAAACATATCATTGGAAAAACAACTGACCTGAAAAATAGATCCAGAAGAGACAATTTAAAAATTATGGGACTACCTGAAAGCCATGATCAAAAAAGGAGCCTAGACATTATCTTCCATGAAATTATCAAGGAAAACTGTCCTGATATTCTAGAACAAGAAGGCAAAATAAATATTGAAAGAATCCATCTATCACCTCCTGAAACAGACCCGAAGAGAAAAACTCCTAGTAATATTGTTGCCAAATTTCAGAGGTCCCAGGTCAAGAAGAAAATATTGCAAACACCTAGAAAGAGACAATTTGAGTGTTGTGGAAATGCAATCAGGATAACACAGGATCTGGCAACTTCAATATTAAGGGATCGAAGGGTTTGTAATAGGATGTTCCAGAAGTGAAGGGAACTGGGATTAAAGCCAAAAATCACCTACCCAGCAAAACTGATTATAATACTTCGAGGGAATAAATGATCATTTAATGATATAGAGGACTTTCAAGTATTCATGATGAAAAGATCAGAACTGAAGAGAAAATTTGACTTTCAAACCCAAGACTCAAGATAAGCATGAAAAGGAAAACAGGAAAGAGATATCATAAAGGACTTTCTAAAGCTGAACTGTTTACATTCCTACATGGAAAGAAAATATTTTAAAGTCTTGTATTAGGGCACAAAAACCTCACAATCCAGTGCAGAAATACAGAGACAGTCAATACATCCTTCTCAGACCATAAAACAATAAAAAAATTATATGTAATTAAAGGCCATGGAATAATAGACCAAAAATTAATTGGAAACTAAATAATCTAATCCAAAAGAAAGAATGGATTAAAAAACAAACCACAGAAACAATCAATAACGTCATTCAAGAGAATGACAACAATGAGACAACCTAGAAAAACTTATGGGAGGCTGCAAAAGCAGTTCTTAGGGGAAGTTTTATGTCATTGAGCACCTACATAAGTAAAATTGAGAAAGAGGAGATCAATGAATTGGGCATGCAACTGAAAAAACTAGAAAAAGATCAAATTGAAAATCCCCAAATCAATAATAAATTAGCAATCCTGAAAACTAAAGGAGAGATTAATAAAATTGAAATTAAGAGAATTATTGAACTAATGAATAAAACTAAGAGTGGGTTTTATGAAAAAACCCAATAAAGTTAATAAACTTCTGGTCAATTTGAGTAAAAAAAGAAAGAAGGAAACCAAATTACCAATGTCACAAAAGAAAAGGGTGAACTCTCCTCCAAAGAGGAGGAAAGTAAAGCAATAATTAGAAATTATTTTGCCTAACTGTATGCTCATTCATTTGGCAATCTCAGTGAGATGGATGAATATTTTTTAGAAAATCTAAGCTGTTCAGATTAACAGAAAAGGACATTGAATAATTAAACAACCTCATCTTAGAAAAAGTAATTAAACAAGCCATCAATGAACTCTCTAAGAAACAATCTCAAGGACCAGAAGCATTTAAAAGTGAATTATATCAAGCATTTAAAAAACAGTTAAATCCAATTCTACACAGAGTATTTGGGAAAATTGGTGGAGTCCCATCAAATTATTTTTATGATACAAATATGATTCTGACATCTAAACCAGGAAGAGCTAAAACAGAAAAAGAAAATTATAGACAAGTTTCTCTAATGAGTATAGATGTAAAAATGTTAAATAAGATATTAGCAAAAAGAACACAGCTTCTTGTCAGGAGAATAATATATTATGATCAGGTAGGATTTATACCAGAAGTACAGGGCTGTTCAATATTTGGATAACTATCAGCAGAATTGATCATATCACCAACAAAACTAACAGAAATCATGTGATTATCTCAATAGAGGCAGAGAAAGCTTTTGACAAAATACAACACCGATTCCTATCCAAAACAATGGAGACCACAGGAATAAATGGAACTTTCCATAAAATAATAAGCAGTATCTACCTAAAATCATCAGGAAGCATTACACGTAATGGGGAAAAGCTAGATGCATTTCTAATAAGATCAGGAGTGAAGAAAGGATGTCCATTATGACCACTAGTATTCCCTATAGTACTAGAAATGTTAGCCTTGACCATAAGAGAAGAAAAAGAAATTAAAAGAATTAGAATGTGCAAGGAAAAAACTAAGTTATCACTCTTTGCAGATGGTATAATGATATACTTAGAGAATCCTAGATAGTCAAGTAAACAAACTACTTGAAATAGTAAACAACTTTGGCAAAGTTGCAAGTTACAAAACAGACCCACATAAATCATCCATATTTAGTCCAACAGCATGAGATAGAAAGAGAAATCTCATTTAAAGTTGTGGTAGACACTATAAAATATCTGGGAGTCTTCCTGACAAAACAAACCCAGGGACTATGTGAACACAATTACAAAACACTTTTGACACAAAATAAAGTCAGATCTAAGTAAGTGAAAAAAAGCATCAGTTGCTCTTCAGTAGGCTGAGCTAATATAATAAATGAAAATTCTGTCTAAATTAATTTACTTATTCTGTGCTATACCAATCAAACTACCAGATAATTATTTTCTAGTGCTAGAAAAAATAATATTAAAATTCATCTGGAAGAAGAAAAGGTCCAGAATGTCAAGGGAATTGATGGAAAGATGCTAGTGAAGGTGGCCTAGCCCTACTAGATCTCAAATTGTATTATAAAGCAGTAATCATCAAAACCACTTGGTACTGGTTAACAAATAGAAAGATTGACTGGTGGAAGAGGTTAGGTACTTAAGACAACGTAATCAATGAATACAGTCATCTACAATTTTATAAATGCAAGGACCCCAGATTCTGGATAAGAACTCACTGTTTGACAAAAACTGTTGTGAAACCTAGATAACAGTGCAGCAGACACTGGACATAGACCAATGCCTAACACCTTACACAAGAGTAAAGTTCAAATGGATACATAAGTATAAAGACTGATATTATAAACAAATTAGGGGAGCAAGGAATAGCATATTCATCAGATTTATGAAGAATGGAGAAATTTATGACCAAATGAGAGATGGGGAATTTCATGAAATTCAAAATGCATAATTTTGATTACATTAAATTGAAAAGTTTTTTCACAAACAAACCCTATGCTACCAAGATTAGGAGGAAATCAGAAAACTGGGAAAGACTTTTTGCAACTAGTGTCCATGACAAAGACCTCACTTCTAAAATATTTAGAGAACTGAGTCAAATTTGCAAGAATACAAGTCATTTCCCAGTTGATTAATGTTCAAAGGATATAGACAGGTAGTTTTTAGGGGAAGAAATTAGAATTGTCTATTGTCATATGAAAAAATGCTCCAAATCACTATTGATTAGAGAGATGCAAATCAAAACAACTCTGACGTACCAAATCACACCTATCAGATTGGCTAACATGACAAAACAGGAAGATGATAAATGTTGCAGAAAATGTGAGAGAATTGGAACATCAATTCGTTTTACCTGGAGCTGTGAACTAATCCAAGCATTCTGGAGAGAAATTTGGAGCTATGCCCAAAGGGCTACAAAAATGAACATACCCTTTGACTCCTTCTAGGACTGTATTTCAAAGAGATCATAAAAATGGGAAAGGGTCGCATATGTGCAAAAATATTTATAGCAGCTCTCTTTGTGGTGGCCA
This sequence comes from Notamacropus eugenii, assembly GCF_028372415.1. Lineage (NCBI taxonomy): Eukaryota > Metazoa > Chordata > Mammalia > Diprotodontia > Macropodidae > Notamacropus > Notamacropus eugenii. The sequence goes on along the minus strand of NC_092873.1, from coordinate 62,266,412 downwards.
AGTACTGAAATTTGAAGGGATATCCATCAATTTGGGGAATGGCTGAACAAGTTGTGGCACATGAATGCAATGAAATCCTATTGTGCTGTAAGAAATGATGAACAGGAAGACTTCAGAGAGGCCTCGAAGGACTTATATGAACTGATGCCGAGTGAAAGGAGCAGAACCAAGAGCACACTTTTTCAAAGTAACAACTACAGTGTGTGAAGAATTTTTTCTGGTAGAGTTAACCCTTCACAGCAATGTGAGAACTGAAAACATTCCCAAAGGACCCTTGAGACAAAATACCATCCACATCCAGAGACAGAACTATGCAATTGGAACAGCATGAAGAAGAATATTTTCTCTTGTTTTATGTTTTATTTTGTTTTGGTTTTTCTCATGGTTTCTCCCATTCATTTTAATTCTTCTATGCAACATGACTAGTGTGAAAATGTGTTTAATAAGAATGTATGTGTAGAAACCATGTAAGATTGCATGCCATCTCAGGGAGGGAGGGGAGAGGGAGGGGGAGAAAATCTAAGACTTATGGAAGTGATTGTAGAAAACTGAAAACAACTAAATTAAAAAACTGAAAGATCAGCATGAAAATAATTCAAGAGAAACTAATCTCAGAAATGAAGTACTGACTTTAAAAAAAAGGATGTCTTAATAATAAATACTAAAAGGACAAACAAAAAGCCAGTATTCAGGACTTTAAAAATTGGTGTAAGAAGCACTACCATCCAATGAAAGAGAATTCACAATGTATAAGGAAATAAGACCCAAAATATGTCATTTACAAGAAACTATCTGAAAAATTAGACATACAGAAAGAGAAGCTATTTTGTTCTTCTTTAATGTTTTCATTCTGATCATCCCCTGAGATTTAATCCCCTTTTTATTGTAAAGTGGAATTTTCCCCTTGCATTACTAGCTCTTGCTCCTTCCTCCCTTTCATTTTGCTCTTATTTCTCATTTATACCATGGACATTTACATAAATAAGCATGAACTTTCTAAAATTCATTTTTCTTTTGTATTAATCTCACTAAAATTATTATTGGTTGATTTTTTTACATTAATTAAACTGTGGTTCTTTCTTTACAAAATACAGAATTGTGAAATCTTTGTCAGGAAACTAAAAAGTTTAGGGGCACAAGTGCCCTTTTTCAGTGTTGTTGTTGATAGAAGGCAAAGAATTTGGTGGTGGTGGTTGTCGTCCTTTTCAAAGAGAACTCAAATAGTAACATTGTGTTGGGGCTAATATGTAGTGTGTTCAACTGTGGCTGAATTTCAGCTCAGAAGGCTCTACTTCAGGTGGGACATAAATAGTCCACATGGACATTTGGAATGGAGATGTCTCTAAACTGACGCATATCACATTCTTTTGAAATACCTCAGTTGTGTTTTGCTCATACAGCACAGTTTCTTCTTTGATGCAGGTACTCCCTATTGGATGGCTTTTTGCCAGTGTTTCCTTTATCTTACAACTGATTCCAAAGTTCTTCAGAGAGACCTTGAGAGTGTCCTTGTAATTATTCTTCTGAACTTATATGGGGTCTTGGCTTGTGTGAATTCTCTGTAAAATAATCTTTATGAAAACATATGTTTGGCACTTGAACAACAAGGCCAGCTATTTGGAGTTGTGCTCTCTGCAGTAGAATTTGAATGGTTGGCAGTTGAGCTCAAGAAAAGATTTCATTGTCTTATACACTATCTTGCCAGGTCATCTTCAGAATCTTCCTAAGACAATTCAAATGGAAGTGTTTCAATTTCCTGGCATGGCAGTAGTAGATGGTCCAGGTTTCACAGACATACAACAAGGAGGTCAGCACAATGACTCTGTGTACCTTCAGTTGAATAAGCAACCAATTATCTCTTCTCTCTCAAACTTTGTATTTCTTCTGACAATGATTTCATCAACCTAAGCATAGATTCTAGGAAAGTATACTGTCAAGGTATATGAACTTATCTCCTTTTGCTATAAGTGACGGATGGTATGATGTTGACTGGTGGGGAAACCTCTGGTTTCTTGGTATTAATTGTCAGGGCAAAATTAGCACTAGTGTCAGAGAAGCAATCCATACTCTGTTGCATTTTAGAATCTGAGACTGCATTGAGTATACATTTTTTGCAAACAGAAATTCAACCACCAATTCTCTCTCCACTTTGGTCTTGGCTTACAATTTTTTGAAGTTAAATAATTTAGCATCAATGCAGTAGCTGACCTTGATGCAATTTCCATCTTTGTTGAAGGTGTTTGACAATGTTACTGAAAATACGCTAAAAAACTTGGGAGCTTGGGTCAGCCATTGTGCTGACCTCATTGTTGTATGCCAGTAAAACTTGGAGAGATTAATATTGTCGTGCCAGAAAATTGATCTGTTCCCTTTTCAGTTGCATTAGGAGGATTCTGAAAAATCACCTGGCAAGATAAAGTACGTAACAACGAGGTCCTTTCTCGAGCTGAACTGCCAAGCAGTCAAAATCAACTGTGGTGTAGAAAGTGAAAAGATGATTAAGGGAAAGGTGCCTAATGTGTTTGTAATAAGTCAGCTGGTTTTTAAGTAGGTGATTACTTCTATTAGATTACTTCTATTAGCTATACATCCCCATACACCTGCATCAAAATCCTAGTTCAGACTCTTGATTCTGTGTGGTTTGGACATGTCATCTCACCTCTCTAAAACTATCCTATCATATGTAGAGAAGGAAAAATAGCTCTTGAATTTACACCTCCAAAGGTTCCTGTAAAGATAGTACTTGGAAAACATAAGACACTAAATACGTGTGAGTTATTATTATCTTTTCTCTAAAAGCTTATTTTATGAAGAACTCAACAAAAATGGTGGTGGGCAAATAATTTCTGCTTTTCTGCCAGATGCTAAAGCTGTGTAGTAAGAGTAGAATCAGTGTGGTGGAATGCTTTGTCTGATTTACCATGAAAGCTGGAACAAAGGGATTTCTATCGAGGTTGGGCTACATAGATTCGTGGTCCATTATATTACAATTCATATATAACTTTAAAACCTAAAAATGACTTTCTAGAAGTACTTTGCAGGAGGTTGATTTCCATAAATAATTGGTTATATCAATATTCAGTACGGTGGTAAATGATGGAGGTGAAGCCTAATGTCTGCTTTTGGGTTTTGTTACATTACCCACGGTGTATGTCATTCAGCGAGGTTCATCATACACAGCTCGCATGTTTGGATACAAAATAGGCTGAGACACAAAGAGACAAATATTGAAACATAACCTCTCTCTATTTGCATCTTAGCATAGGATGCTAATCTTTTCCATGTTCACCTCTCAAGGGGCAATAGAAATGCCTTGGAGAGAGAGTATCTTGGCAGGGCAGATATAACTGAGGTCTTGGAAAGGCGTAGAGTGTATCTTAATGAGATCTTCCAACAGAGTAATAGACATTTGCTCACCTGAGAAACTTTATTAAAGACACAGATAATAATTACTGCATCACCAAGTATGAGAAGGACATGTCATCCCACACTCATTTTGCCTAGAAATTAAATCAATAGCAGTAGCAGCAAAAAGTACAAATGTAGATAACTTCCTAAGTGATTTCCTGTCTTCTGTTATGCTCAGTAGTGAAGAGAAAATCTTCATGGCTCTGGCAACGGGTGAATTTCTATTGGGCATTCTGGTAAATGGATTTATAGTTCTGGTGAATTGCACTGATGCGGTCAAGAGCAAGAAACTGCCACCAAGTGATATCATCCTGGTCAGCTTGGTCATCTCCAGAATTGGACTGTCATGTATATTAGTGTGGAATAGCTATTTATTTGTTACCTGTATTGAGTAATCTCCCAAGTAAGAATAAATGATATCTTCCTGATACTGACTCATAATTCAAGTATTTGGTTTGGCACTCTACTTAGCATCTCTGCTTCCTGAAGATCACCAACTTCTCTAATTCCTTCTTCCTCTGGATAAAATGGAGAATTGACAGGATGGTCTTCATGCTTCTTATGGGGCCCTTGATTATGTCTTTTTCTGCTGGATTTCCAATGATGGAAAGAATGCATTATTACAGTGACAGTTTCTTTAGTAGAGGAAAGGAGAGAAACGTGTCTCAATGGGTCCAACTAAGTACAAGTATGTTCCTCATGTTCCAGGTTCTCCTTGGCCTTATGAAGCTTATTCTTTTTACCCTGTCTACAATCTCCTTCTCCCTGTTCATTCTCTCCCTGTGGCATACCCGACAAATGCAACTCAATGCCACAGGTTACAGAGACCCAAGCATCGAAGCCCATGTTCAAGCCATGAAAGCTGTGTCTTCCTTCTTCATTCTCTTTTTATTGTACTATATGGGTTTCTATGCCAACTACTTGACAGAGATCAAGAGGAAGCTTGCTTTCCTGCTGCGTATGTCAATCATGTTGCTCTATCTCTTTGGCTCAGTGGTTTTGATTATGTGGAACAACAAGCTGAGAAAGACTGCCCTGAGGGTGTCAGCCCTGAGGGTGCCAGAGAGGAAGTCATCTCCAAGCACTTTTGATACCTTTGAGGATCATTTGGCATTTTCTAGGGAGAAAGAAGTGAGTATGGAGTCCCTAAAGGATTTTACCAATCTCTTTCATTCTTGGTAGTAGCAAGACTACTGAACTCTGATTCAAAGCATAGACTTGGAGTCAGAAAGACTTTGGTGCAATACCCAACTTTGCACTTACTATCTGTATGACCATGGGCAGCTCCCTTCATCTCTGTGACCCTTAGAATCCTCTTCTGAAGAATAATGACAATATACTGCTGCTGCTGCTGCTGCTGATGGTGATGATGATGATGAATCCAACCTAAACCTCAGACATTGAATTCCAATTCTAACTCAAACTTAGATCCCTGGGTTGCTGATTAGTGAAGAATGAGCATCACAATTAGCTCAAATCAGGTGCAACATGCCCAGCCAACCCAGCCCAACCATCATCATGACATACTTCTATATGTGTTCTTCTCTCCTCCTTACCCTCCCTCTGTCTCTAATTGGGAGAAAGAGATCTAATCAACATTAGCACTTGAGCATTCCTGGAAAGCATATATCAATCAATTACCCTATGATGCCAGTTGCCAGCCCTGTAGTTTCCTTGACAAAAACACAATCCCCTGGTGGCACTCCCCTATATGTACTCTCTTCCCACCACTCTAATGTTAACTCCTTGTGGATAAGGACATTCTTGATATTTAGGTTTCTATATCTGATATTTTCTAGAGTTCCTGACACATATTACTCTTTCCATTTTAAATGAAATTTCATTTTCACATCTACATTGTCTCCATCCCACCTCATCATACTCCAGTTAAGAAAGCAAGAAAAACCAAGTTACTAACAAACATGTATAGTTGAGCAAAATAAATGACTACATTAGCCAGACTAAAACAAAGTATGTCTAATTCTTTACCCTGAATCCTCACCTCTTTATCAGACAATGGGCAGTATATTCTCTGAGTTTTCAGGAATTGCAGTTGGTCATTATGTTGCTCAGAATTTCTAAGTCTTTCAGAGTTCTTTTGTCTTACTAATATTGCTATTATTTTTTTCAGTTTGTTTTTTTTATTTTTTCCAATTTATCAATTTAATTTTTTTACTTTTCAACTTTCTCTTCCATGTGTTTTAAATTTTCTTCCCGTACCACTCCACTCCCTCCCCAAGGGGATCTGATACAGGCTCTACACATACATTTCTATTAAACACAATTTCACATTAGTCATGCCATCTTGCACAGAAGAATTATAACAAATAGGAGAAATCATGAGAAAGAAAAAAAGTAGTCTGCTTCAATCTGCTTTCTGACTCCACAGTTCTTTCTCTGAATGTAGATGACATTCTCCACCATAAGTCCTTTAGAATTGTTTTAGGTCCTTGCATTGCTGAGAAGTGCTTAATATTGCTATTATTAAATAATGATCTGAATAAATGCTGTTCTATTCATTCCTTTATTCATTATTGCATTCATGGTAACGTTGAAGTTGATTCTACTCAGGAAGTGGCATTCCAGTGGCATCATAGATAGTGAATTTCAAATCCTCTGGGTCATCACAAGAGTCAGCGTTCTGCAACATAGTCCCGGAACTTCTCTCCCAGGCCATGTGAAAGCATGCCTGCCTTTCACGTGTGTCTCTGCTGCAAGCCACCATCATCTTCCCCTTATCTGGAGGGAAGGTGGGAGCCTTCTTTCCCTCATCCATGCTACATTCTGGAGGAAAGGATTCAGAGGAAGCTCTAAAGAAGGAGAGAGGGCAAAAATGGACAGATAGTTCTTAAAGCTCACTTTCAGGTAATATGGAAACAGCAATGGTAGTACTCCCTAATGGGAGTCGGACCCTTTGCCTCTCAGCCTATCTTCCTGAGTTCCCTGGGTGTGGTCATTAAGTGGTCATATATACATTCCAAGGGGGAGGGGTGCCTTGGATGGGTCTGAAGTACCCAACTATGCAACCTCATCCAGTTGACTGGAGCAGTCAACAAGCTGGACAGAGACTAGCTGATGTCAAGCATTTTTCAACTATTCAGGGAGTGCAGTTGGCATATAAGTTGTTTTTATTGCTTTGAATTGCCACTTCTTTTCCATTGTTTAGAAATCAGCATGCATTTGACCTTGATCAGAGTCATACCAAGATTCTTACTGTGCTCAAATATTCCTAGAATTCTACTCTGGGATTCCATTAAGGGCTATGGAAATTCTGTGCTCAGAGACTAAAAGAGCATGATGATTCTAACCCTGAAAGGTGGAGGTCAATTCAGAAACCCAGAAGTGTCAGAGGACAGAAGAAGCAGTTAAAGGGGAAAGGGAAAAGATAGAGAGATGAAATAGATGAAGGGTTTGGAATACAAGAGTTTGAAGGGACAGCTAGGTGGTGCAGTGGACAGAGAACAGGGCCTAGAGTCACAAAGACCTGAGATCAAACTTGACCTCAGATACTCATTAGCTGTTTGACCATGGGCAATAACTTAGCTGTGTTCGTATCAGTTTCCTCATCTGTAAGATGAGCTGGAGAAGGAAATGAAAGAAAAATATTCTGATGCATTTGTCAAGAAAACTGTAAATCTGGCCAGAAAGAATCAAAAATGATTGACAGGACTTAACAACCACATTTGGGATAGATATCACAGGCTTGAGAGTGGTACAAGATAGTAGTAATGGGGAAGCTTCAATTACCAAATGTTTCCTTGAGCTCCCCTTCTGCTAATTCCACTCTTTAAGAGGCAGAGGAACCAATAAAGTGACATTCTCTTCTGCTTCTAATTCTCAGTAATAGAAATTGGCCTCTGGAGAATAAAAAATAGGAACGTTGAAGGGTAGTGATCCCACCATCATAGAATTTATCATGCAAAAGAATAATAAATATGGACATATTATGATAGGCATCCTAGATTTTTTGAAGGACAGATTCCAAAGGATACAGAGGATAAGTAGATAGGCCTCATGAAGTAAAATACTTCAAGGAACTTAGCCCAGGAGGAACGGGTGATGCTTAAGATTGGAATTTTGAAGAAACAAATCAAAATACTTCCAGAAAGGAGGAAAGATGGAATTTCTTTGGGAAGAATGATTTGGCTGCACAAGGAATTCTCCTATTTCAAAGTCTTTTAATAATCTAACCGCCTCCTACCTTTCCAGTTTTACAATTTATTCTTCAAAAAAAGACTTTTAAATCCAATGACACTATTTCCTGACTTACCTATGAACAAGACCTTTCATCTCTTACTTCTTGACATTTTGTCTGCATGGAAGACTCCCCCCACTCCACTCTGACTACTCACCTCCCTGGCTTTCGTTATTCCCACTTTGTAAATTTCCACCTTCTACAAGAAGCCTTTTCAACCTTTATTAATTCCAGTACTCTTCACTCTCTTAATAAATTTCTATTTCTCCCGCTTATAGCTTACTTTCTATATAGTAGTTGCATATTGACTCCCCTATTGGATTGTAAGCTCTTTGAAGACAGGGATTATTTTTTTGGCATCTCCAGTGCTTAGCACAGTCCCTGGTCTTTTATAAGTGTATATCTATTAAAATTTTGAACAAAAAAGAAATGTAGAGGATATGGAAGCAAGTCCAGATAGCAGAGACAATATGAATAAGGTACAGTACTACCAAAAATACGGGGGAAATACTGAAGCCCAGAACAAGCAGAGGTTGGTGAAGGAAGTTAAGTACAACTAAAGGTTTGTTTATTTGGTTTTTTTTTTTGTAAACTATATTGAAAGAAAAAGGTGGATCAAAGAAGGCATAAGACCTTTACTTGAAGTTGGGGTGAATGTCAAGGAGAACTAACAACAGAGAAAAGGAAAATCTCAGAGCCATAGGGAAGAGTGCAAAGAATCAAGGACTGTATTAATGTTGGGGAAAGGACTAGAACAATGAGAATGGGGCTACTTGGAGAGCAGTGGGTGCTGATGCTTGACTGTCTCCCAATAGATACTGGAGAGATGACCTAAGGGTCAGGTAGGTTGAAGTGGTATTCTTTTGGCGGTAAAGAATAAAGAAAAAGGTTGTTGAGGTCCCTTCCAAGTATGAAATTATGTTGTTCTATGGTCGAATGGGAGTTAATCAAGCCAAGAATGCATTCTTTTGTGGGATTTATTAACACCCCAAAGTTAGAGTGTCATGAATCAAATAAGGGTATAAGCTGGAGGTTAACAGCTCAAGGCATTTGAATCAAAAGATGCAAAAGAATGAGAGATTTTCTTGCCATGTCTTGGCTGTTATTCGTCAGACTAATTTGTATTTATGCAGCGCAGATTCTAGCCACAATCCAGCCACAATGCAGGCAATGAAAGGGAAAGAAATTAAATATGGTAATAAAGCTGCAATACCTTCATTGCTAGCAGTAGCAGCTTCATCAGGACAGGACAAGTAGTGACGAGTAGAGAAGTAGTGACGAGAGAACACAGAATGAGGGATTCCATCCTCCAAACAGGGGTCGGATACTCATGAGTGCCTGCTTCTTAGAGGACAGTCAACAAACATTTAAATAAAAAGACAAGAAAACTTCACAAAAGTTGCAGTTCTTGTTCAGTCATTTTAAACTCTTCATAATCTCATCTGGGGTTTTCCTAGCACAGAGCCATTTTCCATTTCCTTATCTATCTCATTTTAAAGATGAGGATACTGAGGCAAACAAGGTTGAGTGATTTGCCTAGGATCACGCAACTAGTAAGAGTCTGGGGTCAGATTTAAACTCATGAATATGAATCTTCCTGACACCAGGCCCTGTACTTTATCCATTGTACCACCCAGCTGCTCAAGTATTGCAGTAGTTGTGGGAAAGGAGGTCCATTAATATATCATCGATGAAAATTGGTCCAGCCATTCTGAAAGCAGTTTGCATGTATGACCAAAAAGTTGCTATCCACACGTTCCTATTGTCCCAGCCATGCCATTATATATCTATACTCCAAAGAGTTAGAAGAAAGAAAAGCAAAGGATGTGTGTGTGTATACATACATATATATATGCTACATATATAATATTATATATATATATTATATATTATATATGATACATTTTTAACAGCTATTTTTTGAAGTAGGAAAGAACTGGCAGCTAAAGGGGTACCTGCATACTAGGAGATGGCTTAATAAATTATGCCATATGAATTCAAAGGATATTATTGTGCCCGAAGAAATAATGAATGTGACTTTTTCAGTGTTGAATGCCTGAGTTGCATGAATTGATGGAGAAGGATGGGAGCAGAGCAAGGAAAAGACTTTAAAAATAATAAGAAAATTTCTACTTTAAAAATAATAAGAAAATTACTAATAAAAACAAATGGCAGCTTTAAAACTCCAATGAAGACAATAATCAGTCAGAAATCCTGAGGACCAAAGATAGAACAAATCAATTACCTGCTTTTAGAAAAACGAAGATTTTCATTTGCATGCATTTTTGGAAACAGTGAATGAAAGAACTTGTTTAGCTGGAAAATGGATAATTATTTCACAGATTTTGCTTTTGTTTTTCGATGGGGGCAGTGGACTGGAGAGATGAAAATGATTATAAAAATAATTTATTTTTAGAGACAAAATATTTTATTGTAATTTGGGAAATGGTATTTTTCAGGGATCTTCAATGATGGGTCAGATTTTGACTGATGAAAATAAAGAAAAGAGTAAGGTGAAGTGGGGGGGGACCTGGTGAATAAAGATTCAGGGGTAGGGAATTGGAAGACTTATTTGTAGAGTGCAAAATACATTCTTGTACCTAGTGTGTCATTTGTGTTAGGGAGTGGAGGAATGTAAGAGAGAGGCTGAAAAAAAGAAAGAAGGAACCCAGGAAACAGAAAATATTAAGAGCTAGGATAAAGGGTTTGAACTTTAATGTCTAGGTTGGGAGGAGGTAGGAGTAGCTAGGTGACATAGTAGATAAATAACCAGGTGTTGGAGTCAGGAAGACCTGGATTCAAATCTGACCTCAGACATCTCCTAGCTGTGTAAGTTTGGACAACTCATTTCACCCTGTTTGCATCAGTTTGCTAGTCTATAAAATGAGCTGGAGAAGGAAATGACAAATCAATTCATTACCTCTGTCAAGAAAATCCTAAATGGATAGTCAGACATGACTGAAAATGACTGGAGAACAACAAATGACAGCAGCCAGGAAGATTTTTGAATCCAAGAGTGCCATAAAAGCAGTGGTGGATAAGGAAGGTAACAAATAACAATTATTTGGGGGAAGTGGAAGGAGAAGACACTAGAGGGAGAGAGATCAATTAAAGAGGTAGTATAATGCTGAAGATGAGTAATAAAAAAGATAACTTGAGCTAAGAGGATAGCAAGGGAGGAAGAAACTTAGAGAGAGATGGAGAGGAACTAGGAGAAACAATTTTACCAGAACTTGTCTTTCTTTCCATTGTCACCACCAAAAAGTAACCTCTTCCTTCCATTGATTACATTCTATCTATCTTGCAAATTGTCTCCCATTTATTCAATGCATAGCTGAACATACTTTACGTAAAGTCTCTTCTATTTGAATTTACAATGGATTTTTCGTATGACTTGATACATGCAGAATTTTTTGTAAATTTTCCACAAGGACCTGGAAAGAAAGTGTATTCCATGTGTCTTCAATTCAGTTGTCTCCATATATTTTATTTACAACTTAGTAAAATGAGGAGTTCAGTTGTGATTTCTTTATTATTAATATTTTATTTGACTTATCTTTATGATAATAAAACACTAATATCACCCGCTGTTATAGTTTTGTCATCATTGTCAAATAACTTATAATTAGTAAGGGCAAGTATATTTTAGTCTTCTTTACCATTTTATGTTAATCACAGTACACAAAATAGCTGGAACCTGCATTTTACTGTTGCTTTTAAATTTTTTCCTTTTTTCTTTTCTTATCCTCCATTTAAAAAATATTTATTTATTTTTAGATTTCGACATTCATTTCCCCAAAATTTTGAGTTCCAATTTTTCTCCCTATCTCTCCCCTCCCCCACCCCATAATACCTTGCATGCTGATTATCCCTTCCCTCAATGTACCCTCCCTTTTATCATACCCTACCCTTCACTTATCCCCATCTTCTCTCTTTTCTTGTAGGGCAAGATAAATTTCTATACACCATGACCTGTATTTCTTATTTCCCAGTTATATACGATAGTAATTCTCAACATTCGTTTTTAATACTTTGAATTCCAACTTATCTCTCTCCCTCCCTCTATGCTTCCCTCCCTCCCTACCCATCCCCACTGAGAAGTAAAGCAATTCAATACAGGCTATATATGTGTCCTTTTGCAAAACACTTCCATAATAGTCATGTTGTGTAAGACTAACTATTTCTCTCCATCCTACTCTGTCCGCCTCTTTTTTTCTATTCTTTCATTTGACCTTGTCCTTTCCCAAAAGTGTTTACTTCTACTTACTCCCTTTCCGCATTTGCCTTCCCTTCTTTCATACCCCTCAGCCCACTTGTCCCTTTCTCCCTTACTTTCCTGCAGTGTAAGATAGATTTTCATACCAAACTTAGAGAGGATGTTTTTCCCTCCCTAAGCCATATGTGAAGAGAATAAGCTTCACTTTTTCCCTCTCACATCCTCCCTTTTCTCCTCCATTGAACAAGATTTTTCTTATCTCCTTTACGAGTGATGGCATGCCCCACTCCATTTTCTCCTTTCTCTTCTCAATATTTTCCTCTCTCACCTCTTAATTTTATTTTATTTTTTATGGGTATCATCTCTTCTGATTCAACTACACCTTTACTCTCTGTGTGTGTGTGTGTGTGTGTGTGTGTGTGTGTGTGTGTTATCCCTCCACCTACCCAAATACTGAGAAAAATCTCAAGAGTTACAAATATTATCTTTCCATGTAGGAATGTAAACAGTTCAGCTTTAGAAAGTCCTTTATGATTTCTTTTTCTTCTTTACCTTTTCATGCTTCTCTTGTTTCTTGTGTATGAAAGTCAGATTTTCTCTTCAGTTCTGGTCTTCTCATCACGAATGCTTGAAAGTCCTCTATATCATTGAATGACCATTTATTCCCTTGAATAAATGAATTTATTCCCTTGAATACTCAGTTTTGTTGGGTAGGTGATTCTTTGTTTTAATCCCAGTTCCTTTGACTTCTGGAACATCCTGTTTCAAGCCCTTCAATCCTTTAATGTAGAAGCTGCCAGATCCTGAGTTATCCTGACTGTATTTCCACAATACTCAAATTGTTTCTTTCTGTCTTCTTGCAATATTTGCTCCTTGACCTGAGAACTCTAAAATTTGGCCACACTATTCCTAGGAGTTTCTCTTTTCGGGTCTCTTTCAGGAGGTGATCTGTAGATTCTTTCAATATTTATTTTGCCCTCTGGTTCTAGAATATCAGGGTAGTTTTGCCTGGTAATTTCTTTTTTTTTCTTTTTATTTAAAATTTATTTATTTAACTTTTAACACTCATTTTCACAAAATTTTGGGTTCCAAATTTTTTCCCCCTTTGTCTCCTCGCCCCACCCCAAACCACCGAGCATTCTGATTACCCCTGTCACCAATATGCCCTCTCTTCTATCATCCCTCCCTTCCTTTGTCCCTATCTTCTCTTTTGTCCTGTAGGGCCAGATAACTTTCTATACTCCATTACTTCTATTTCTTATTTCCTAGTGGCAAGAACAGTACTCGAGAGGTGTTCCTAAAACTTTGAGTTCCAACTTCTCTTGATCCCTCCCTCCCCACCCATTCCCTTTGGGAAGGCAAGCAATTCAGTATAGGCCATATCTGTGAGTTTTGCAAATGACTTCCATAATAGTCGTGATGTGTGAGACTAACTATATTTCCCTCCATCCTATCCTGTCCTCCATTTCTTCTATTCTCTCTTTTGGTCTTTCAATGAAATAGAAGATTTTCAAGCATTCTTGATGAAAAGACCAGAGCTGAAAAGAAAATTTGACCTTCAAACACAAGAATGAAGAGAAGCATGAAAAGGTGAACAGCAAAGAGAAGTCATAAGGGACTTACTAAAGTTGAACTGTTTACATTCCTACATGGAAAGACAATATTTGTAACTCTTGAAACTTTTCAGTATCTGGGTACTGGGTGGGATTACACACGCACACATGCACACACACGCACACACACATACAGACAGAGTGCACAGAGTGAATTGAAGAGGATGGGATCATATCTTAAAAAAATGAAATCAAGCAGTGAGAGAGAAATATATTGGTAGGAGAAAGGGAGAAATGGAATTGGGCAAATTATCTCTCATAAAAGAGGCAAGCAAAAGACTTATTAGTGGAGGGATAAAGAGGGGAGGTGAGAGAAAAACGTGAAGTTTACTCTCATCACATTCCACTAAAGGAAAGAATAAAATGCACACTCATTTTGGTATGAAAACCTATCTTACAATACAGGAAAGTGGGGGAGAAGGGGACAAGCAGGGTGGGGGGGATGATGGAAGGGAGGGCATGGGGAGGAGGGAACAATTTGAGGTCGACACTCATGGGGAGGGATAGGATCAAAAGAGAATAGAAGTAATAGGGGACAGGATAGGATGGAGGGAAATATAGTTAGTCTTATACAACACAACTATTATGGAAGTCATTTGCAAAACTACACAGATTTGGCCTATATTGAATTGCTTGCCTTCCAAAGGGAATGGGTGGGGAGGGAGGGAGGTAAAGAAGTTGGAACTCAAAGTGTTAGGATCAACTGTCAAATAATGTTCTTGCCACTAGGAAATAAGAAATACAGATAAAGGGGTATAGAAAGTTATCTGGCCCTACAGGACAAAAGAGAAGATGGAGACAAGGGCAGAGAGGGATGATAGAAGAGAGAGCAGATTGGTCATGGGGCAATTAGAATGCTTGGTGTTTGGGGGGGAGGGGAGAAAAGGGGAGAAAATTTGTAACCCAAAATTTTGTTAAAATGAATGTTAAAAGTTAAATAAATAATTTTTTTTAAAAAAAATAAATGATGGAAACCTTGTAGGGAAGTGATTTCTTCATCACAGAATTTGTGATAGAGAAGAATAAGAAAACTGGGCATGTTTTGATAGGCACCCTGCATTTTGGAGGGCAGATTTCAAAGATTCAGAGGAAAGATAGATAGGTGCCATGGACTTAAATACTTCAAAGAAGTATTTAATACTTCAAGGAAGTTAACCATGGAGGGATGAGAGATGTTCAAGAATGAAATTTGAAGCAACAAAGGGAAATAGTTTCAGGAAGGAGGAAAGATGGGATTTCTTTGAAAAAGAGTGATGTGGATGCAAAAAAGATTCTCCTGTTTCAAATCTCTCCTACCTTTCCAGTCTTACAACTTATTTTTCAAAAAAGGCTTTCCAATCCAATGACACTGTACTTCTAGCTTTTCCATGAAGACCTTCCATATCTCAGCCCTAGGCATTTTCTCTGGCTATCCTCCATGCGTGGAAGACTTTCCCTCCTAGACTCTGACTACTCACCTCCCTTGTTTTCTTTAAACCTACCACCTTCTACAGAAACATTTTTTAATTCCAGTGCATTGCCTCTCTTACTAATTTTCTGTTTCTCCTATATATAGCTTACTTTGTATATAGTTGTTTGCATATTGTCTCTTCCATTTGATTATATGCTACTTGAGGGCAAGGACTATCATTTGGCATCTCCAGTTCTTAGAATGGTCCCTGGTACATAATGGGTGTTTGTTGAGCGTTTATTTATTTATTGAAATTTATAAAAAGAAATTTACAAGATATGGAAACCATTCCAGATAGAAGAGATTATGTGAATGTGACACAGTCCTACAAAAAATTATGGTGAATACTGAAACCCAGAACAAGCAGAAGCTAGTGAGGAAAGTTAAGTACAACACAAATTTGTTTATTTGTTTGTTTCTGTAAACTCCATTGTGAGAAAAAGGAAGATCAAACAAGGCAAAAGACCTGTGCTTGAAGTTGGGGTTAATGTCAAGGAGAACTGGTAATAGAGAAAAGCAGAACTTCTGAGAGTCATGAAGGGAGGGTACAAAGAAGCCAGTGTTGGATTGAAGCTAGATGGATTTACAAGTGATTTCTATCAAACATTTAAACAACAATTAATTCCAATACGATATAAACTATTTGAGAAAATATGCAAAGAAGGAGTCTTATCGAACTCCTTTTGTGGTACAAATATGGTGCTGATACTTAAACAGGGAAGAGCTAAAAGAGAAAGAAAAAGAAAAATAGAAACCAATTTCCCTAATAAATGTAGATGACAAAAATATTAAATAAAATATTAACAGAGATTATAGCAACTTATCTCGAGGATAATACACTATGAATAAGTAGGATTTGTACTAGGAATGCAGGCTAATAGGATAACTACCAACATAATTGACCATATCAACAATGAAACTCACAGAAATCTCATAGTTATCTAAGTAGATGCAGAAAATACAGATGCAGAAAAAATATAACATCCATTCCTATTAAAAACATTAGATAGCATAGGAATAAATGGAGTCTTCCTTAAAATGATAGATAGCAGGAGAAGCCAAGATGGTGGAGGAGAAAGACACACATATGTTAGCTCTTACCCCACAGCCCATAAAATACCTGTAAAGACGAACTCTCAACAAATTCTAGAGCAGCAGAAGCCACAGAACAATAGAGTGGAGGAGATTTCTATCCCAGAGAGACCTGAAAGACCGACAGCAAAGGTCTATCCCACATCAAATGCAGAGCAGAGCCCAGCCATGTCTTGGTGATGAGGCACTGAAAGGAGCAGATCTGAGCAGGCTTCAGGGACAGAATCTCCAGCAGCAGCACAGATCCCTCAACCCACAGGCGCCAAAGGTCAATGAGAGGGTCTTTTCAGCTGGCCTATAATGGAGCATAACTCAGGCCTCCTCAGGAGGCAGCAATAGAGGCAGCAGTGGATGGGTCTCCCAAAGCAGGTGGTAGCCCGCATCTGTTGTTGAAGGTCTCATCATAAACCCCCTGAGGGAACTGAACTTTGTGCTGTCCCTGCCCCCACCTGAGCAGCTGATCTTAATCTCACACTGAATAGCAGCCCTGCCTCCGCCTAAAACCCCTGAGGGTTCTGAATCTCAGGCCCCAGTGCTGGCTTGGCAGAACTAGAGGCGAGGTGGTTGTGGAGAGGAAAGACAAAACTCAAGTCACTGGCTGGGAAAATGCCCAAAAAATGGAAAAAAAAAAATAAGCCCATAGAAGATTACTTTCTTGGGGAACAGGTGTCTCCCCCCATCCCTTCAAATGAGGAAGAATAAGGCATACTGTCAGAGAAAGTCAAGGCCTCTGCCTCCAGGGCCTCCAAAGGGAACTTAAACTGGGCTCAGGCATTAGAAGACCTTAAAAAACAAGTTAGCAGCTTACTAAAGGAGAGTCCAAAAAATACTGAAGAAAATAACAGCTTTAAAAAGAGGCTAACTCAATTGGACAAAGAGGTCCAAAAAGCCAATGAGGAGAAGGAGGTTTTAAAAAGCAGAATTAGCCAAATGGAGGAGAAGGTTCAAAAGCTCACTGAACAAAATAATTCGTTGAAAGAGAGAATTGAGTTCAGGGAAACGAATGACTTTGAGTTAAACCAAGCAGTTAGTAAACAAAACCAAAAATTTGAAAAAATAGAAGATGATGTGAGACATCTCATTGGAAAAACAACTGACTTGGAAAATAGATCCAGGAAAAACAATTTAAAAATTATGGGACTACCTGAAAGCCATGATCAAAAAAAGAGTCTAGACATTATCTTTCATGAAATTATCAAGGAAAACTGCCTGATGTTCTAGAATCAGAGGGCAAAATAAATATTGAAAGAATTCATGGATGTCTTTTGCAAAAGAACACATATTTAGTCTGTACTGAATTGCTTCCCTTCTCAGTGGGGCTGGGGAGGGAGAGAAGTTGGAATTAAAAGTATTAGCAATGAATGTTGAGAATTTGTATTGCATATAATAGGGAAATGAGAACTACAGGAAATGGGGTATAGAAATTTATCTTGCCCTACAAGAAAAGAGAGAAGATGGGGATAAGGGAAGGATGGGGTGTGATAGAAGGGAGGGTACATTGAGGGAAGGAGTAATCAGAATGCAAGGTATTATGAAGCAGGGGGAGGGGAGGGATGGGGAGAAAAATTGGAGATGTTACAAAGTGAGGTAAAAGCAATTAGTATTAAAACAACTGACGGAATTATTGAGAATAAATCAATGACATCTTTAGTTTGGGGGAAAGAATTTCAGTCTAAATTTCCTAGAGGAAGGTAGCCTTGGATAAAATTTGGCATTGATGGAAAAGTCAAGGTTTTAATGGTAAATTTGATTTTATGATTGCCATTTAATCAGGAACTAGAACATGTATAGAAAGGCATGTAAGCCACTTAAGACTTGCCTCAAAAGATGTTCCTTAGCCAAAGTGAAATTATAATCATATTTGAAACCTGGTTATTTGTACTTGTCATTTTTAGATATTATGGGACTATTAAGCGACTGTTCTTCTGAGTCTAACTCCAGGTATGAGTAGCAAGAAAGGCTATCTGAGCCTCTAATCCATGATGCCAGTAAGCTGGTGAGATGCTGGTATGAACTGCATAAGGTGATCTCATGGGAAGAATGGGAGAGCGACTGTTCAACCTGGGCTGAGGTAGGATTCACCTGACTCAATTTCCCCACTGACATGTGGCAGACTTTAAGCCTGAGTGAATGTAAGTGAACAATCTAATTCTGCCTGGAACTGACATGAAGTTGGGGAGATATTGTATCCCTGCAATGTCCCTACTCTTGGTGACAATTTCCTATAGTCAAAGGGTTTGTAAGCTTAATACCAGATCTATTAAATTATAGATTATTGGTAGAGGAACATCCGAGGTTAAGTCTAAAATTAAGCTATTAGGCATAGGACTTTAGACCAACAACAATAAGTTAGGGTCCTTTAATTGTTAGTAATACTGTGGAGACAATTAGGTCAAGAGCTTGTGAAGACAGCAACATAAATATTATTTGTGTCTCAGTTAATGTTTTAAAAAAAATTCTTTTGTGGTCCACATTGTAAATGCTTTAAAAAGACGTATCACCTGACTAGAAGTTTGAATTGTTTTATCTGTTATAAACTGTGTTAGAAATGCAAAATAAAAATT
This sequence comes from Notamacropus eugenii, assembly GCF_028372415.1. Taxonomy (NCBI): domain Eukaryota; kingdom Metazoa; phylum Chordata; class Mammalia; order Diprotodontia; family Macropodidae; genus Notamacropus; species Notamacropus eugenii. Next base: position 62,247,874 of record NC_092873.1, on the reverse strand, counting down.
TAAAAATAATGATACCATCTATCTAAAACCATTAGCAAGCATTATATGTAATGGCGATGAGCTAGACTCATTTCCAATATGATCTGGTGTGAAACATGGATGTCCGTTATCATCACTGCTACTCAGTGTGATACTAGCAATTTTAGCTTTAGTGATAAGAGAAGAAAAAGAAATTGAAGGAATTAGAATATGCAAAGAAAAAATAAAGCTATCACTCTGAAGCTGATATAATGGTATATACTTAAAGAATCCTAGGGAATCAAGTAAAATACTATTTGAAATAAACAAATTTAAGCAAGTTTCAGGATATCAGATAGATTCACATGAATCATCTGCATTTCTATATATTAGAAACAAAGCCCAACAGCAAGATTTAGAGAGAAAAATCCTTTTAAAGTTGCTGCAGACATTTTAAAATATTTGGGAGTTTACCTGCAAAATAAACCCAGAAACTACATGAACACAACTATAAAACACTTTTCTTACAAATAATATCACATCTAACTAATTGGAAAAATACCTACTGCTCATGGGTAGGCTCAGCTAATATAATAAAAACAATAATGTTATGTAAATTAATTTACTTCTCGTACCAATCAAATTACCAAATGCTATTGTATACAGAAAGAAATAATAATAACAAAATTCATCTGGAAGAACAAAAAGCCCAGTATATCAAAGGAATTAATGAAAAAATGCAAAGGAAGGTGACCTAGCTGTGCCAGATATTAAATTGTATTAAAAAGTAGCAATGCCACTGTGGGTAATCTTCTCCTGTTTCTTTCTTAGCCTCCCAGTCAGATCAATAGTGTTTTAGGCAGTGTTTGAAATTCTCAAAGGAAGTCAACGAGTGAAGAATAATTTATAGAGCATTCACTATGTGCCATCACAATGCTAAGTGTTGGATATATAAAGAAAAGCCAAAAAGCAATGCCTGTTTTCAAGGAGTTCACAGTCTAACGGGAGAGAAAAAGCATGCATTGAACAACTGTGTGTAAACAAGATATAGACAGGATAAATTGGAGACTTTTTTTGAGAGATGGCACTATAATTTCAGCTGAGTCTTGAAAGATGACAGAGAAGTCAGGAGACAGAGATGACATGGAGGTGATTTGGGGTATCTTATTATGCATTTGTACTTCTTAGGAGAAAAGGATTTTCAGACTGCACTCAAATGATGCTTGATCAGAATTTATGCCTCTTGGTACAGGATTTTGAAATTCAAATAAAGCTGGACAAGACTTTAAAGATTATTTAGTCTAGGATTCTTAACTCTGTGTGTGTGTGTTTGTGTGGTGAAGTATATCAGTCCCTTCTCAGAATAAAGTTTTTAAATGTATAAAGTAAAACACATAAGATTACAAAGGAAACAAACCGTATTGAAATAAAGATGTAATCACCTCCCAAAAAAACACTACTTGATACTGGCTAAGAAAGAAATTGGTGGATCAGTGGAATAGATTAGGTATATAAGACGCAATAGTCAAAAGTGATAAACCCAAAGTCTCCAGTTTGTGGGAGAAGAACTCCTTATTTAACAAAAACTACTGGGAAAACTAGAAAATAGTATGACACAAACTAGGCCTAGACTTACATCTTACACTCTATACCAAGATAAAGTCAAAATGCATTCATGATTTAGATATCAAGGCTGATATGGTAAGCAAACTAGGCAAGCAAGGAATAGTTGAACTGTCAGATTTATGGCAAATTGAAGAATTTATGACCAAACGAGATAGTAAGCATTATGAAATGCAGAAAGGAGGATTTTGATTAAATCAAATTAAAAACTTTTTGTACAAATGAAGCAAGAGCAGCCAAGATGAGAGAGGAAGCAGAAATCTGGGAAACAGTTGTTAAAACCATTGTCTCTGACATACACCTCATCTCAAAAAATATATAGAGCGCTGAGTCAAATTGATATGAATGCAATTATCAGATGAAATTAAAGCTATTTATAATCATACAAAAATGATGTAAATCATACTAATTAGAGGAATGCAAATAAAAACAACTCGGAGGTACAACGACACACCCATCAGATTGACTAACATGACAAAACAAGAAAATGGTAAATGGAGAAAATGTGAGAAAATTGGAATACTAATGCATTGTTGGTAGAGTTGGGAAATGATCCAGCCATTCTGGAGAACAATTTGGAACTATGCTTAAAGGGCTATAAAATTGTGCATATCATTGTAAGTTTAAACAAAGTGGGATTTTGCTGTCGTTGTTGTTGTTGTTGTTTTCCTGGAGTTCAATCTCCTAGGATCAAGCCAAATTGTAAACATCTGAGAGATAACCTTGTTGATTCCCAGCTCTGTTAAGTCATGTGTGTTGTGAAGTCTTGAGACTCTGATCCTATTATTTGACTCTCTCTCTCTCTCTCTCTCTCTCTCTCTCTCTCTCTCTCTCTCTCTCTCTCTCTCTCTCTCTCTCTCTCTCTCAATATATGTGTGTGTGTGTGTGTGTATGTATACATATATATGTATGTATATATATGTGCACTGGGAGGATGATATTTTTCTTTGGGGGCTCACTCATGAGAAGGACCTTTCATTTCCTGGACTGGACTCTGAGTAGCCATTTATTAAGAGCCTCCGGATTAATCAGATATTGGTGTTCTCCAGGCCTATGTAGGTGTTTGTACTCTTTCGTTCAAACAGTTGCAACCCTATCTGTTGAATCTCTGTGCTAATTTCTCTGTTTGTATTTTCTATATTCACATCATACTTCTTACTTGTAATTAAAATAAGATAGTTGACCCCTTTAAAGTTGTCTTCCATTTAGAAAAGCAGATAAAATAACCTGTGCTAGCAGCACATCCTGTGTGCTAATACAACCCTTTGACCCAACAATACCACTTTTACATTTGTATTATGAAAGGGATCATAAAGACAAGAAAAGGACCCACATGTACAAAAATATTTGTAAGTAGCTCTTTCTGTTGTGGCCAAAAATTGGAAATTAAGGGGATGACCATCAATTGAGGAATGGCAGAATAGGTTGTAGTATATGAATGTAACGGAATACTATTGAGCTATAAGAAAAGAGGAGCAGGTAAAACACAAAAAAAACTTGGAAAGTCTTATATGAACAGATGCTGAGTGAAGTGAGTAGAACCAGGAGAACATTGTACATAGGAAAATCCATAATGTGTGATGACTGACTTTGATAAACCCAGCTCTTCTCAGCAATATAGGGATCTAAGACTACTACAAAAGACTCCTATAGGAAAATGCTATCCGAATCCAGAGAAATAGCTGTGGAGTCTGAATGCAGATAGAAGCTTATAAATTTCTCTATTTTTGTTGTTTTGTTTGCTTTTTCTCTTAGTTCTTCCCATTGGTTCTAATTCCTTTTTATTAATTTATTTGCTTTCATTTCTCTTACAATCACTTCCATAAGTCTTAGATTTTCTCACCATCTCTCCCAGTCCTCCCTCGTCAAGACAGCATGCAATCTTACATAGGTTCAGAGGTGCAGTGGATAGAGCACCAATGCAGGAGTCAGGAGAACCTGAATTCAAATCTCACCTCAGGCACTTGACATCCACCACCTGTGTGACCTTGGGCAAGACACTTAACCCCAACTGTCTCATCCTGGGTCATCTCCAGTCATTCTGATGAATATCTGGTCGCTGGATTCAATGGTGTTGGAGGAGAAGTGAGGCTGGTGACCTGCACAGCCCTCCCTCACTCAAAAACAAGGTCAAGTGCAAGTCATGTCACTATTTCTCTGATGAAATGGTCTTCTTTGGCAACCAAGGACAAACACACAAATACATTCTTATTAAATACATTTCACATTAGTCATTTTGCATAGAAGAATTAAAATGAATAGGAGAAACCATGAGAAAAACCAAAACAAAACATAACACAAGAGAAAATATTCTGCTTTATTCTGCATTCCAATTCCATAGTTCTTTCTCCAGATGTGGATGCATTTTGCTTACGAGTCCCTTGGGAGTGGGTGGAGCCAAGATGGCAGAGTGAGTGCAACTACTCACCTAAGCTTTTTTTTAAAAATTTAAATTTATTTATTTAAGTTTTCAACATTCATTTCCATAAAATATTTCTCCCCATTTCTCCCATCCCCTCACCCCAAAATACCGAGCATTCTAATTGCCCCTATCACCAATCTGTCCTCCCTTCTAACATCCCTCGCTTTCCTTATCCCCATTTTCTCTTTTATCTTGTAGGGCAAGATAAATTTCTTTATCCCATTACCTGCATTTCTTATTTTCTAGTTGCAAGAACAATACTCAACAGTTGTTCCTAAAACTTTTGAGTTCCAACTTCTCTTCATCCCTCCCTCCTCACCCATTCCCTTTGGGAAGGCAAGCAATTCAATATAGGCCATATCGGTGTAGTTTTGCAAATGACTTGCGTAATAGTCGTATTGTGTAAGACTAACTATATTTCCCTCCATCCTATCTTGCCCCCCCCATTGCTTCAATTCTCTCTTTTCATCCTGTCCCTTCCCAAGAGTGTTGACTTCAAATTGCTCCCTCCTCCTATTGCCCTCCCTTCCATCATCCCCCCCCCCACCCTGCTTATCCCTTTCTCCCCCACTATCCTGTATTGTAAGGTAAGTTTTCATACCAAAATGAGTGGGCATTTTATTCCTTCCTTTAGTCAAATGTGATGAGAGTAAGTTTCATGTTTTTTCTCTTACCTCCCCCCTTTTTCCCCTCCACTGAAGTCTTTTACTTGCCTCTTTTATGAAAGATAATCTGTCCCATTCCATTTCTCCCTTTCTCCTCCCAATATATTTCTCTCTCACTGCTTAATTTCATTATTTAACGATATGATGGCATCCTATTCAATTCACCCTGTGCTTTCTGTCTCTCTCTGTCTGTGTGTGTGTGTGTGTATGTGTATGTAATCCCACCAACTACCCAGATACTGAAAAAGGTTTCAAGAGTTACAAATATTCTCTTTCCATGTAGGAATGTAAGTAGATCAACTTTAGTAAGTCCCATGTGACTTCTCTTTGCTGTTTACCTTTTCATGCTTCTCTTGATTCTTGTGTTTGAAAGTCAAATTATCTTTTCAGCTCTGGTCTTTTCATCAAGAAATCTTAAGTCCTCGATTTCATTGAAAGACCATTTTTTCCCCTGAAGTATTATACTCAGTTTTGCTGGGTAGGTGATTCTTGATTTTAGTCCTAGTTCCTTTGACTTCTGGAATATCATATTCCACACCCTTCGATCCCTTAATGTAGAAGTTGTTAGATCTTGTGTTATCCAGATTGTTTTTCCACAACACTTGAATTGTTTCTTTCTAGCTACTTCCAATATTTTCTCCTTGACCTGGGAACTCTGGAATTTAGTCACAATGTTCCTAGGAGTTTCTCTTTTTGGATCTCTTTCAGGCAGTGATTGGTGGATTCTTTCAGTATTTATTTTGCCCTCTGGGTTCTAAAATGTCAGGGCAGTTTTCCTTGACAATTTCATGCAAGATGATGCCTAGGCTTTTTTTTTTATCATGGCTTACAGGTAGTCCCATAATTTTTAAATTGTCTCTCCTGGATCTATTTTCCAGGTCAGTTGTTTTTCCAATGAGATATTTCACATTATCTTCTATTTTTTTTATTCTTTTGGTTTTGTTTTGTGATTTCTTGGTTTCTCATAAAGTCATTAGCCTCCATCTGTTCCATTCTAATTTTGAAAGAACTATTTTCTTCAGTGAGCTGTTGAATATCCTTTTCCATTTGGCTATTTCTACTTTTTAAAGCATTCTTCTCCTCATTGGCTCTTTGAACCTCTTTCACCAATTGAGTTAGCCTATTTTTCAAGGTGTTATTTTCTTCAGCATTTTTTTTGGGTCTCCTTTAGCAAGGTGTTGACCTGCTTTTGATGTTTTTCTTGCATCTCTCTCATTTCTCTTCCCAATTTTTCCTCCACCTCTCTAACTTGATTTTCAAAATCCTTTTTGAGTTCATCCATGGACTGAGCCCATGGAATATTTCTTTTGGATGTTTGGGATACAGAAACCTTGATTTCTACATCTTTCCCTGATGGTAAGTATTGTTCTTCCTCATCGGAAAGGAAGGGAGGAGATATCTGTTCACCAAGAAAGTAACCTTCTATAGTCTTATTTTGTTCCCTTTTTTGGGCATTTTTCCCAACCTGACTTTTGGGTCTTTTGTCAAGACTAGGGTATACTCAGGGAATCTGTAAGATCTCAGTTCTTCCGAGGTGGCACTATCAAGTGTGTACTGGTCTGGAAGCAGAGAAGTATTTTTGTGCCCAGAATCTTAGCAGTTACCTCTCCACAGCACCTGGCCTTCAGTTCTGCCAAGTCAGCACGGGTGGCTGATTTTCAGATAAGCTGGATGGGCAGGGCCACCTTTCAGTGCGAGACACAGACCAGCTGCCTCAGGGCCTCTACTCAGGTCTGAGGTAAGACTCAGTCTTTAGTGCCCCGAGGAGTTTTTATGCTCCAACAATGGAGTGGTCTGTATGGGCAGCTGTGCAGCCTCTGTGGCAGCTGCCTGCTACTGGAGATATGGGAAGGCCCTTCTCCCTTCCTGGCCAATTGAAAAAACCTGGTCACTGATCTTTGGCGCCTGTGGGTTGAGGGATCTGGGAACCACTGCTACTGGGACTGGAGATTTCATCCCCAAGGGCTGTTTGTGAGCTGCGTTGCCTGGCCAAGGCTGGGTTGGGCTCTGCTCTGCATCCCATGCAACAGACATTTCCTGTGGGCCTCTCAGGTCACTCTGGGCTAGAAATCTCCTCCACTCTGTTGTTCTCCACTTCTGCTGCTCCACAATTTGTTGAGTGTCCCTCTCTACAGGTTTTTTATGGGCTATGTGTGGAGAGCCTCAGTATCTATGTCTTTCTGCTCTGCCATCTTGGCTCCTCCCCCCTCACCTAATCTCTTAAACAAACCCCTTCAAATACCTCTAAGAAGAGAATCTGACCAAACTTTGGAGGTGCAGAATCCAGTAGGAGACAGACGGTGGCAGATTCATAGCCTAGACAGACTGCAAGGTCAACGGGAACGATCTTTTCCATAGGGGTGAACCCACAGAGCACAGTGCAGAGTGCAGCGCATCCAGCGCAGTAGAGCGGGAAGGCCCCTGAGAGACCTGAGACAGCAGTAGGCAGAACCAGTGGAGTGGCAGTCCAAGGTGAGAGACCAACAGAGTTGAGCAAGTGACAGCCATTGAGCCCCAGATATGAGCTGCAGCAACTCCTGAGACTTTCAGCCCGCAGGTTAAACATCTATAAGTCACCTACTTGAACTTCCAGGAGTTAAAATGGGGAAGTGATGAGCAAAGTTCTCTCCTCTTCCCCTTGATGACCTCAAAAAAAACCATAATATATTTCCCCAGAAAAATCTTGAATCAGTGGGAACAGCAGAGGGGGCAAATAGTCTCTTAACACCTGAGGAGAGGAAAATAACTATGGGGGACTCCTCCTACTGTGACAGAGGCGAACCAGAAGGAGAGGGGCCCCATGGTGGTGGAAACTCCCACTAGGACTCAGGCAAGACTCAGCGATAGGAGAGGAGCCTCAGGAGGGGTGGAAACTCACACTAGGGTCCAGGTGTGCCTCAGAACTCCAGGGAAAACTGGAAGACAGTAGGGCAGCTGGGATTACCAACTCCTGGGCTTGCTTTGGTCTCAGCTCAGCTGAGGAGATCTCTGTTGACCATATCAGCCCTCCCCCATGCTTAACAAGCTAGCTCCAGGGCTTATCGGGGAAACACAAAACAAAAGATAAAAAGACACTTGCCCTTAGTTTTTTTACACCAGTCAGCTCAACACGAAGTTCTGCAGCTTCTAACTGAAAGAACCAGAAGTCAGAACACACAATCACCATCATGAGCAGGAAAAAGCAAAATAAAGACGAGAAAAGCATAGAATCTTTCTATGGAGACAAAGACCGAAACACAAATACCAAAGAGGTCAGTAGTGAGACTGTACTTCCATCCGAAACTTCAGAAGGGACTATGAACTGCTCGCATGCACTAACAGCTCCCATGAAACAGCTGAAGAAGAAAACAGAAGAGAAATTGGCCAATGATTTTAAAAGTATGAAGAAATAACTCTCTGATGAGAACATCTCTTTAAAAAAGAAAAATTGAACAAATGGAAAAGGAACTTCAAACACTAACTGAAGAAAATAATTCCTTACAAGGAAAAACTGAACAGATGGAAAAGGAGATGCAAAAGTTAAATGAAGAAAACAGTTTGATAAAAATTAGAATTGAGCAAGTTGAAACTAACGACTCTATGAGACAGCAAGAATTATTAAAATAAAATCTAAAGGATGAAAAGGTAGGAGAAAAATGTAAATATTTAATTGGAATAACAACTGACCTGGAAAATAGATCTGGGAGAGAAAATTTAAGAATTATTGGCCTGCCAGAAAGCCATGATGAAAAAAAGAGTCTGGACAATATCTTCCAGGAAATCATCAAGGAAAACTGCCCAGAAGTGCTAGATCCAGAGGGCAAAATAGTCATCAAAGGAATCCACCGTTCACCTCCCGAAAGGGATCCCAAACTCAAAACCCCAGGAAATATTTTTTGCCAAATTGCAGAACTATCAAGTGAAGGAGAAAATACTACAGGCAGCCAGAAATAAACCATTCAAATATCGAGGAGCTACAGTCAGGATCACCAAGACCCTGCAGCTTCTACATTAAAAGATTGAAGGAACTGGAATCCAATACTCCATAAGGCAAAGGAGCTGGGACTACAACCAAGGATCAAGTACCCAGTAAAGTTCAGCATGCTATTTCAGGCAAGGAGATGGTCATTCAAAGAAGTAAGGGATTTCCAGACCTTCCTGACAAAAACTCCAGAACTTCACAGAAAATTTGATCTTCAAACACAAGTCTCAAGAGAGGCATAAAAAGGAAAATGGGGGGGGGGGGAGGAACTTGTTACGCAATTTGGGCAAAATGTTTACCTCCCTATAAGGGAATATGATAACTGTTAATCTTGAGAGCTGTACACTTATTATGAAATATAAAAGGTATATACATAGAGGGAACGGTTATAAAGTAAATGATGTGATGATAAAAATATGATTTAAGCATGTGAAGGAATTGTAAGAGGAAGTGGAAAAGAGGAAGCAGAAAATGGTAAACTGCCTCGCAGGAAGAAGGACAAAATTATAGTAGAGGGAAAGAGGGGAAGGAGATGAGCACTGTTTGAGAGGTACTCTCATCTGATTTGGTTCAAGTAGGGAACAATAAACTTAATTAAGTAAATAATTCTAACTAGCTCTATAGGCAGTAGGAGGGGAAGGGAGAAGAAAGGGGAGGGGAAGCTAAAAGGCAGGGAAGAAGCAATAAGGGTAGAGGGGAGTAAAAGGTAGGGGAGCTAAAAGAAGGAAGGGAAGACTGCAGGAGGTGGTGGTGAAAAGTGAAAACTATTGAGGAGGGGAAGGGAGACGGGAGAATTAAAAGCACAAACAGTGGGAAAGAGGATGGAGGGAAATACACAGATTGTAATCATAACTGTGAATGTGAATGGAATGAACTCTCTCATAAAATGGAGATGGATAGCAGAATGGATTAAAAGCCATAATCCAACAATATGTTGTTCACAAGAAACACATTTGAAATGGGAGGATACACACAGGATAAAGGTCAAAGGTTGGAGCAGAATATATTGTGCTTCAGCCGATGTAAGAAAAACAGGGGTAGCAATCCTAATCTCAGACAAAGCAAAAGCAGAAATAGATCTGATCAAAAGAGATAAGGAAGGAAACTATATCATGCTAAAAGGCACCATAGGCAATGAAATAATATCATTACTAAACATGTATGCTCCAAGTGGTATAGCATCCAAATTCTTAGAGGAGAGGTTGGGGGAGTTGAAGGAAGAAATTGACAGCAAAATTATACTAATGGGAGACCTCAACCTCCTCCTCTATGAACTTGATAAATCTAACCTCAAAATAAACAATAAAGAGGTTAAGGAGTTAAAGAAAATTCTGGATAAGGTAGATATGATAGATCTCTGGAGAAAACTGAATGGTAATAGGAAGGAGTATACCTTTTTTCTCAGCAATACATGGCACATATACAAAAACTGACCATGTACTAGGGAATAAGAACCTCACAATCCAGTGCAGAAAGGCAGAGATAGTCAATACATCCTTCTCAGATCATAATACAACAAAAATTATATGTAATAAAAGGCCATGCAAAGATAAACCAAAAATCAATTGGAAACTAAATGATCAAATCCTAAAGAAGGATGGGGTTAAACAACAAATCATAGAAACAATCAACAACTTCATTCAAGAGAATGACAACAATGAGACAACCTACCAAAACTTATGGGATACTGCAAAAGCAGTTCTTAGGGGAAATTTATATTTTTGAATGCCTACATAAATAAAATAGACAAAGGGGAGATCAATGACTTGGGCATGCAGCTGAAAAAGCTAGAAAAAGAACAAATTGAAAATCCCCAAGTAAATACCAAATTAGAAATACTGAAAACCAAAGGAGAGAGTAATAAAATTGAAATAAAGATAACTATTGAATTAATAAATAAAGCCAATAGTTGGTTTTATGAAAAAACTAATAAAATGGATAAATCTTTGTTCAGTTTGATTTTAAAAAAAAGAAGAAAATCATATTAATAATATCGAAAATGAAAGGGGTGAACTCACCACCATTGAGGAGGAAATTAAAGAAATAATTAGGAAGTACTTTGTCCAACTTCATGCCCATAAGTTCGACAATCTAAATGAGATGGATGAGTATTTTTAAAAAAATACAAATAGCCCAGATTGACAGAAAAGGAAGTTGAATACTTAAACAACCCCATCTCAGAAAAAGAAATTGAACAAGCCATCAATGAACTCCCTAGGAGAAAATCTCCAGCCAGATGGATTTAAAAGTGAATTCTATCAAACATTTAAAGAACAGTTAATTCCAATACTATATAGAGTATTTTTGAAATTTGGAGGAGTTCTCGCAAATTCTTATTATGATACAAATATGGTTTTGATACCTAAACCAGGAAGACACAAAACAGAGAAAGAAAATTATAGACCAATTTCTCTAATGAACATAGATGCAAAACTTTTAAATAATATTTTAGCAAAATGAATACAGCATCTTATCACGAGAATAATACATTATGTTCAGGTAATTTCCAGAACAGGAATGCAGGGCTCACTCAGTATTAGGAAAACTATTACCCTTATAGATCATATCAACAACAAAACTAATATAAACCACACAATTATCTCAATAGAGGCAGAAAAAGCTTTTGACAAGATACAACACCCATTCCTATTAAAAACGCTTGAGAACATAGGAGTAAAGCGAACTTTCCACAAAATAATAAGCAATATCTATCTAAAGCCTCCAGCAAGCATTATATGCAATAGAGATAAGCTAGATGCATTTCCAGTAAGATCAGGGGTGAAACAAGGATGTCTGTTATCACCATTATTATTCAATATGGTATTAGAAATGTTAGCTGTAGCAATTAAACAAGACACAGAAATTGAAGGAACAAGAATAGGCAAAGAAGGAACTAAGTTATCACTCTGCAGATGATACGACGATATACTTAGAGAATTCCAGAGATTCGCGTAAAAAACTACTTGAAATAATAAACAACTTTGGCAAAGTTGCAGATTACAAAATAAACCCACACAAATCTTCTGCGTTCCTATATATTAGTAACAAAATCCAACAGCAAGAGATAGAAAGAGAAATCCCATTTAAAGCTAGGGTAGAAACCATAAAATATTTGGGAGTTTACCTGCCAAAACAAACCCAAGGACTATATGAACACAATTACAAGACACTTTTTGCACAAATAAAGTCAGATCTAAGGAAGTGCAAAAACATCATTTGCTCGTGGGTAGACTGAGCCAATATAATAAAAATGACAATTCTGCCTAAATTAAATTACTTATTTAGTGCCATACCAATTAGCTATCAGATAATTATTTTCTAGAGCTGGATAAAATAATATCAAAATTCATCTTGAAGAACAAAATGTCCAGAATAGCAAAGGGACTAAAGAAAAGAAATGCTAGGAAAGGCAGACTATCGCTACCAGATCTCAAAGTGTATTATAAAGCAGCAATTATCAGGACCACTTGGTACTGTCTAAGAAACAGAAGGGTAGACAAGTGGAAGATGCTAGGCACTCAAGACAGAATAGGCAATGCATATAGCAATCTCCTGTTTGATAAACTCAAGGACCCCAGCTTCTGGGATAAGAACTCACTGTTCGACAAAAATTGCTGGGAAAACTGGATAACAGAGTGGCAGAAAATAGGCATAGATCAATGCCTGATACTGTACACAAGAATAAAGTCCAAATGGGTACACAATCTAGTTATAAAGATGGATACCACAGACAAACTGGAGGAGCAAGGAATGGTGTATTTATCAGATTTATGGAGAAGGGAAGAATTTCTGACTAAAGAGGTAGAAAGCATTACAAAGTGCAAGATGGATAATTTTGATTACATTAAAGTGAAAAGTTTTTGCACAACCAAACGCAATGTAACTAAAATTCGGAGGGATGTAGTACATTAGGAAAACATTTTTATACTTAATGTTTGTGAGAAAGGTCTCATTTCTAGAATATATAGAGAACTGAGTCAAATGTACAACAGCACAATTCATTTCCCAAGTGATAAATGCTCAAAGGATATGAACAGGCAATTTTCGGAGGAAGAAATTAAAGATATATATAGTCATATGAAAAAATGCTTTAAATCACTTCTGATTAGAGAAATGCAAATTAGAAACACTCTGAGGTACCACATCACACCTATCAGATTGGCAGACATGACAGAACAAGAAAATGATAAATGTTGGAGAGGATGTAGGAGAATTGGAACACTAATTCATTGTTGATGGAGCTGTGAGCTCATCCAACCATTCTGGGGAATGATTTGGAACTATGTCCAAAGGGCTACAAAAATGTGCATACCCTTTGACCCAGCAATATCGTTTCTTGAACTGTATCCTGAAGAGATCATAGAAATGGGAAAGGGTCCCATATGTACAAAAATATTTATAGCAGCACTCTTTGTAGTGACCAAGAACTGGAAATCAAGGGGATGCTTTATTTGTGTTTGCCAATAACTGGAAATCGAGGAGATGCCCATCAATTCGGGAATGGATGAACAAGTTGTGGTATATGAATGTAATGGAATTCTATTGTACTTTAAGAAATGATGTTCAGGAAGACTTCATTCCCATCAATTGGGGAATGACTGAATAAATTATGGTATATGAATGTAATGGAATACTATTGAGCCATAAAGAAGAGACAGAGAAAACATTAATAATAGAAATTACACTTAAAAGTATGCCCAGCCTATACTTTTTTTTGGATAGTTAGTTGTTAAATATTTTCCAAAACATTTCTCAATACATAACCAGGGAATTGTCACTATGGCTTAGGTGAAAACATGAAAATGTCCAATAAAATAAAAGGTAAAGATTATTGTTTCCTTACTATACATGGTTAGTACAATACAGTGGGTAAGTAGTGGATTTATCTTTTAAATGCTGTTATTTTTTACAGATTATTTTCTTACACTCAATCAATAATAAATTATTTATTTCAATCTCCATATAGTTTTATAACCTTTATTAATGCTACTTGCAATTAATTCCAAATTTTGTGGTCTAGGTGGTGCAGTGGATAGAGCACCAGTGCAGGAGTCAGGAGGACCTGAGTTCAAATTTCACCTCAGACACTTGACACTCACTAGCTGTGTGACCTTGGGCAAGTCACTAACCCCAATTACCTCATTCTGGGTCATCTCCAGTCATCTTGATGAATATCTGGTCACTGGATTCAGATGGCTCTGGAGAAGTGAGGCTTGTGACCTGCACAACCCTCCCTCACTCAAAGTCAAGTGCAATTCATGTCATTATTTCTTTGATGGCATAGTCTTTTTCGGCAACCAAGGACGAACACACACAAATTTTGTGGTCTGAAAATATACAATGTGATACATGAGTTATTCAGATCTGCCATTTTTTGAAAATTAATTGCTATATTTATCATAATCTGATAATGAAGTTTTAAAGTCTTTTACTATTGCATTTTTTCTGTTTTGCTTTGATTTTTATGAAATTCCTGTATAATTGTTTGGTGCTTAAAAATTGAGAATTATTAATATTTGTTGCATATTTTCTTCTACCATTATATAAAGGCATTATCTAATTCTTTAATTTTTTTTCAAATTTAGAATACCATTTTGACCATCCCTAATTTTTTTAGCTTAATTGCAGCTGCAAAATATATTTTATATCAACCCCTTAATGTTAACCCAGAGATACATTTTTTACATTGCATATTTATTTTAAGGATATTTGGACAAGATTTGTTTCTTGGGCCAACATATAATTCTTTTCCTTGTAATGAATTGAATTCAGAGCATTTTCATTTATTGTTATATGTGATAAATATATTATGACGACTTCTTATTGTTCTTGATGCTTTGAAGATGGAGTTGATTATATTTTTACCTTCAATATGCAACTATTGAAATTAGATTAATAAAACAAATTATATTTATCTTTTTTATAATTGATTCTTACACATTTCTGGGGTTGAGCTCCTTATTTTTGCAGATAGAAGTTCTCCTTTGCAGTTGCTTGGTGCTTCATCTCCCCTTTTGGTATTTTTAAAAATTTTCATTAAATAAGTAAAGATGAAGATATTTTAGAGCTCTATTCTTTTCTGTTTGAGTGTTGTTGCTCACAAAACCAGATCTCTTACTGTTTATGAATAGTGCTGACGGTCACACCAGTGGTGATGATGATGATGATGATGATGATGATGTTGATGATGATGATGATGATGATGATGATGATGATGATGATGATGATGATGATGATGATGATGATGAAGGTGATGATATTTCATCTCCACATTCAGGGCTTTGCGAAGTTTTCTATGTCATAAATTGTAGGCTAGGCGCATCATACATAGTTTAGGCATTTGAATTCACATTAGGCACAGGCAAAAAGAACAAAACACTGAAAGACAACCTCTGGCTCATTTGCCTCTTAGTAAACAAATCTTAGCTTTGCTAGGATCATCGCACAGGAGAAAGGAGAACTGATGCACAGATATTGGGTCTAGGTCAGACAGAATTAACTGAGACAACGGGAAGATAAAAGAGTGATCCTGATGAAGATACCTGATCAGGGCTCCATATTTTTTGAAATAAGACAAAATATTACAGTTAATACAAGTATAAGGCATATGCATATCATTCTGTAGACTCTTTGGCTGGAAACTAAATGGTAGTAGTAGCAATATTAGAAAATGTGATAACCTTCAAACTGTTCTCTTTCCCAACATCATGTCATGGAGAGGAAATCCTGTTGGTTCTGATAGAGCGTTTCTAACAAAGGTTCTAGGGAATGGATTAATGCAGTGGTGAGCTGCATTGATTGGGGCAAGAGTAAGAAGCTCTCACCAATTGACCTTTTCCTAGTTGTCCTGGCCACCTCCAGAATTAGTCTGCTTTGCATAATGAAGTGGAAGAGCTTTCCAATCGTTTTGTTTCTTGATGGGTTCATTGAGAATCAAAGGAAGATTCTGGATTCTTGTGGGTAATTTCCCACAATTCAGGATTTTGGTTTGGCACCTCCCTCAGCATTTTCTACTTCATAAGGAATGCCAATTTCTCTCATTCCTTCTTCTTCTGACTGAAGTGAAGAGTCAAGCAAGTGGTCTTCATACTACTGGTGGGATTCTTATTCATCTCCTTGTCCACTGAATTTCTAATGTTGGAGAAATTTTATTATAATAGAACTCTTAACAGCAGAGAAAATGAGAGAAATGAATCTCAAGAGGTCCAAGTGAATAGAAATCAAGTTTATTGAACAGATTAGCATAAAGCTTCTAAATGTTCCCCCCTTCCTGTTTGCCATATCCTGTTTTCTGCTACTCCTCTCCTTGTGGAAGCACACCCAGAGGATGTAGCTTAAGATCAAGACCTCCAGAGACCCAAGCACAGAGGCCCACACTCAAGCAATGAGAGCTACACTCTCCTTCCTCAGCCTTTTGATACTCTATTATATTGGCATATACATCATCTACAAAAACTTCTCAAAAGTGAGTTCCATTTTTGGTGTGGCAATAATATAATTATACCTTAGGATACACACTGAAAATGATTCTGCGGAACAGCAAGCTGAGACTCACTGCCCTACTGGTGATGAAATGCTGTCTGCAGGGGCATTCTGGGAAAGTGGCGAAGTAGCTCAGAAATTTCCAACCTCTCCAGGCAATAGCCATGAATGAACATAGAGCAGCAGAAGTAAAGGGATAAAGCAGTTATCCTCATAAGATATTCTTAGAGGACCTCAGAGAAGACTCCAGTGGTTGAGCTTTGGAATGATTGAAGTGTAAACACCTCCAGACTGACACCACTGAATCAACTAACAATAGGTCTTTAGAGAAGAAAACTTGGCATCAACTTTCACATCATTCACAGCCCCAAGAAATTTCAGCTCAGGAAATTTTACTTCACAAACTTTTTACCTCATGAAATTTCATCTAAAAAATACCAGATGCTACCTTTTGACCCAGCAATACCACTTCTAGGTCTATATCCCAAAGAGATCATACAAATGGAAAAAGGACCTATGTATACAAGTAGCCCTCTTTCTGATGGCCAAGAATTGGAAATTGAGGGGATTCCCACCAATTGGGGAAAGAAGTTGTGATATATGGATGTAATGGAACACTGTTGTGCTATAAGAAATGACTAACAGGCAGATTTCAGAAAAACTTGGAAAGACTTCAATAAACAGACGCTGAGTGAAATGGACAGAACCAGGAGAACCTTGCACACAGTAACAGCAACATTGTGGGATGACTAACTTTGATAGACTTAACTCTTCTCAGCAATGCAAGGACAAATTCCAAAAGAATCAAGATGGAAAATTCTATCCACATCTGGAAAAAGAACTATGAAGTCTGAATGCAGAATGAAGCAAACTATTTGTTCTCTCTCTCTCTCTCTCTCTCTCTCTCTCTCTCTCTCTCTCTCTCTCTCTCTCTCTCTCTCTCTCTCTCTTCATTTTGTTTCTTCTTTCTTGTGTGAGGAAAAATTGAAGGACCTTCTACTTTTTCCATAAACCTGGTCTAGCAGTGCAGAACAGGTATGATAACTGGCTATGGCTGTGGGCTAGGAGGAGGAAGCAGAAGTCTGTTGAGTCTGGTACCACAGGGAGCATGGACATTTTCAGGTCAGTGTGGCTGGAGTTTAAGGGAGAAAGAGAGGAGCCCCTGAGGTTGAGTTCCTGGACATAATTCAGAAAGCATCAGTAAGAAGGTCTTGGGCAATATTACCTACAACGTGGGATTAAAAACTGATAACAATATTAAACTGCTAAAAATAAAATAAGACAAATTAAAAATAAAAATGAGTAAGCAAAGGAAAAAGAATCTCACCATTGATGGTTACTTTGGTGTAAAAGATCTATGTTCGCATTCAGAAGAAGTCTGTGAGGTAAAAAAAAGGTCACTTCTATCCTAAAGAGTAATCATGTGGTCACAAGCCCACATGCCCAAAAAGAAATCTTTGCCCAGTTTCTGGAATAAAAATTCACTGTTAGACAAAAACTGCTGAGAAAACAGTGTGATGGAAACTGGCCATAAACCAATGCCTGACACCCTACACAAGAATAAAGTCCAAATGGGTACATGATCTTGGTATAAAGATTGACACTATAAACAAATTAGTGGAGGAAGGAATAGTGTATTTATCATGTTTATGGAGAATGGAAAAAATTTTGACTAAACAAGAGATAGAAAACATTATGAAGTGCAAAATGGATAATTTTGATTACACTAAATTGAAAAGTTTTTGCAAAACCAAAACCCAATGCAACCAAGATTAGGAGGGAAGCAGAAAACTGGGAAAGAATTTTTGCAGCTAGTGTCTGTGATAAAGGCCTCATTTCTAATATATATAGAGAACTGAGTCAAATGTGCAAGAATACAAGTCTTTCCCCACTGATAAATGGTCAAAGTATGTGAACAGGCAGTTTTCAGAGGAAGAAATTAAAGCTACCTATAGTCACATGAAAAAATGCTCTAAATCACTATTGATTGGAGAGATGCAAATCAAAACAACTCTGAAATATCACATCACAACTATCAGATTGGCTAACATGACAAAACAGAATGATGATAAATGTTGGAGAAGATGTGAAAGAGTTGGAACACTAATTCATTGTTGGTGGAGCTGTGAGCTGATCCAAACATTCTGGAGAGCAATTTGGAACTTTGCCCAAAGGGCTACGAACATGTACATACCTTTTGGCCCAGCAATACCACTTCTGGGATTGTATTCCCAAGAGATCATAGAAATAGGAAAGAGTCCCATATGTACAAAAATATTGATAGAAATTCTCTTTGTGGCAGCCAAAAATTGGAAATCAAGGGGATGGGTGCCCATCAATTGGGGAATGGCTGAATAAATTGCAGTATATGAATGTAACAGAATACTATTGTGCCATAAGAAATGATGAATAGGAGGGGGAGGAGCCAAGATGGCAGGGTAGAAAGATAAACATATGCTAGCTCAGAACCCACAGCCCATAAAATACCTGTAAAGAAAAACTCCCAAAAAATTTTGAAGCAGCAGAAGCCACAGAAAAACACAGTGGAGAAGATTTCTGTTTGAGGGAGCCCTTAAAAACCAACACAAAAGATCCATCCCGCTCCAGACCCAGAGCAGAGCCCAGCCCTCTCTCAGCCGCTCGGCACTGAGAGAAGCAGATCTGAGCAGGTTTCAGGGACAGAATCTCCAGCAGCCCTGCAGGTCCTTCCACCCACAGGGCCCAAAGGTCAGTGAGAGGGTCTCTTTGGCTGGCCGAGAGGGGGCTGGGGTGTTCCCATAACTCAGGCCCCCTAGGGAGGCAGCAGCAGAGGAAGGAGGGGACAGGGGCTCCTAAAGCAGGCAGGAGCTCGGATCCATTGTTGAAGGTCTCCACAAAAACCCCCTGAGGGAACTGAGCCCCGTGAGGTGGCCCTGCCCCCACCTGAGCACCTGAACTTAATCTTGCACTGAATAGCAGCCCTGCCCCAGCCCAAAGCCCTGAGGCTGGGAAGCACCATCTGAATCTCAGACCCCAAGCACTAGCTGGGCAGATCTGGAGGCTAGGTGGGTGTGGAGAGGACACTCAGAAGTCAAGTAACTGCTGGGAAAATGCCCAGAAAAGAGAAAAAAGTAAGACCATAGAAGGTTACTTTCTTGGTGAACAGGTGTCTCCTCCCATCTTTTCAGATGAGGAAGAACAATACTTACCATCAGGGAATGACATAGAAATCAAGGCTTCTGTATCCCAAACTTCCAAAATAAATATTCAATGGGCTCAGGGCATGGAAGAGCTCAAAAAGGATTTTGAAAATCAAGTTAGAGAGGTGGAGGAAAAACTGGGAAGACAAATGAGAGAGATTCAAGAAAATCATGAAAAGCAGGTCAACACCTTGCTAAAGGAGACCCAAAAAAATGCTGAAGAAAATAACATCTTGAAAAATAGGCTAACTCAATTGGCAAAAGAGGGTCAAAAAGCCAATGAGGAGAAGAATGCTTTCAAAAGCAGAGTTAGCCAAATGGAAAAGGAGGTTCAAAAGCTCACTGAAGAAAATAGTTCTTTCAAAATTAGAATGGAACAGATGGAGGCCAATGACTTTATGAGAAACCAAGAAATCACAAAACAAAACCAAAAGAATGAAAAAATGGAAGATAATGTGAAATATCTCACTGGAAAAACAACTGACCTGGAAAATAGATGCAGGAGAGACAATTTAAAAATTCTGGGACTACCTGAAAGCCATGATCAAACAAAGAGCCTAGACATCATCTTTCATGAAATTATCAAGGAAAACTGCCCTGAGATTCTAGAATCAGAGGGCAAAATAAGTATTCAAGGAATCCACAGATCACTGCCTGAAAAAGATCCAAAAAGAGAAACTCGTAGGAACATTGTGGCCAAATTCCAGAGTTCCTAGGTCAAGGAGAAAATATTGCAAGCAGCTAGAAAGAAACAATTCAAGTATTGTGGAAATACATTCAGGATAACACAAGATCTAGCAGCTTCTACATTAAGGGATTGAAGGGCATGGAATAGGATATTCCAGAAGTCAAAGGAACTAGGACTAAAACCAAGAATCACCTACCCAGCAAAACTGAATATAATACTTCAGGGGTAAAAAATGGTCTTTCAATGAAATCGAGGACTTTCAAGCATTCTTGATTAAAAGACCAGAGCTGAAAAGAAAATTTTTGACTTTCAAACACAAGAATGAAGAGAAGCATGAAAAAGTAAACAGCAAAGAGAAGTCACAAGGGACTTTACTAAAGCTGAAGTGTTTACATTTCTACATGGAAAGACATTATTTGTAACTCTTCAAACTTTTCAGTATCGGAGTAGTTGGTGGGATTACACACACACACACACACACATGCACACACAGAGAGACAGAGAGTACAGAGTGAATGGAATAGGATGGCATCATAGCTTAAAAAATGAAATTAAGAGGTGAGAGAGAAATATATTTGGAGGAGGAAGGGAGAAATGGAATGCGGCAAATTATCTCTCGTAAAGGAGAGAGGCAAAAAACTTTAGTGGAGGGAAAAAGAGGGGAGGTGAGAGAAAAAGCATGAAGCTTACTCTCATCTCATTCTACTAAAGGAAGGAATAAAATGCACACTCATTTTGGTATGAAAACCTATCTTACAATACAGGAAAGAGGGGAGAAAGGGGATAAGCAGGGTGGGGGGGATGATGGAAGGGAGGGAAATGGGAGGAGGGAGCAATTTGAAGTCAACACTCTTGGGGAGGGACAGGATCAAAAGAGAGAATAGAAGCAATGGGGGGCAGGATAGGATGGAGGGAAATCTAGTTAATCTTACACAACAAGACTATTATGGAAGTCATTTGCAAAACTACACAGATATGGCCTATATTGAATTGCTTGTCTTCCCAAAGGAAATGGATGGGGAGGGAGGGAATGAAGAGAAGTTGGAACTCAAAGTTTTAGGAACAACTGTCGAGTACTGTTCTTGCTACTAGGAAATAAGAAATATAGGTACTGGGGTATAGAAAGTTATCTGGCCCCTACAGGACAAAAGAGAAGATGAGGACAAGGGAAGGGAGGGATGATAGAAGAGAGGCAGATTGGTGATAGGGGCAATCAAAATGCTCGGTGTTTGGCGGTGGGGGAGGGGAAGGGGACAAATGGGGAGAAAATTTGATACACAAAATTTTGTGAAAATGAATGTTAAAAGTTAAATAAATAAATTAAAAATAAAAAAAATTTAAAAAAAGAAATGATGAACAGAAAAAACTTCAGAGAGGCCTGGAAAGACTTATATGAACTGATGCTGAGTTAAAGGAGGAGAACCAAGAGAACCTTGTACACAACAACAACCACAGAGGTGTGAGGAATTTTTCTGATTGACTTAGTACTTCACTGCAATGCAAGGACTTAAACATTCCCTGTAGTCTCTTCAGGCACAATGCCTTCCACATCCAGAGAAACAACAATGGAATTTGATGGCAAAATGAAGCAAGACCATTCTCTTTTGTGTAATATTTTGTTTTGTTTTGTTATTTCTCCCATTCGTTTTAATTCTTCTATGCAACGTGACTAAGGTTAAAATGTGTTTAGTGGGAATGTATGTGTAGAACCTATATAAAATTGTATGCTGTCTCAGAGAGGGAGTGAAGAGGTAGGGGGGAAGAAGGGGGAGGGAGGAGGAAAAATCTAAGTTGTATGAAAGTAATTGTAGAACACTGAAAACAAATAAAATAATTTTTATAAAAAGAAATCTTTGTAGAACTTAAAAATAAATTCAAAATCAAATAAGAGAAAACAACGAAATTTTTGGAAAAAACAAAACAAAAGCAATTCAAGAAAATGGAGAAAAAAATCTTTTTTTTTAAAGCCAAAGAAAACAAAGTTTATTTTTTATATTTATTTTTATTTTTTTTTATTTTTTAATGTTTAACAATCACTGCCATACAATTGAGATTTTATCCCCCCCCACACCTGCCCCCCACTACCCCCCTCCCTCCCACGACTGCATATAATTCTGTATAGGTTCTACATATACTTTCCTATTGAGTATATTTTCACTATAGTCATGCTATGTAGTCAGACTAAAATAAATGAAAGAAATCATATAACAAATCAAAACATGATACACAAAAACATACACATACACAAACATGATCTGCTACATTTTGCGAATGACTTCCATATTTCTTTCTCTGAGTGTGGAAGGCATTTTGCCTTGAGAACCACCATTGGGATTTTTTTTTTTAAGAAGTTCTTGCGTTATTACGAAATTCCAAGTCTACCAGAAAAAACTCTCACACACTGTCGTCGTTGCTGTGCACAAAGTTCTCCTGGTTCTGCTCCTTTCACTCAGCATCAGGTCATATAAGTCCTTCCAGGCCTCTATGAAGTCTTCTTGTTCATCATTTCTTATGGCACAATAGTACTCCATTACATTCATATACCATAATTTATTCAGCCATTCCCCAATTGATGGACATCCCCTTGACTTCCAGTTTTTGGCAACTACAAAAGAGTGCTGCTATAAATATTTTTGTACATGTGGGACCCTTTCCATTTTATGATCTCTTGGGGATACAGTCCTAGTAGCGATATTGCTGGGTCAAAGGGTATGCACATTGAAGAAAAAAATCTTAACCAATTGTGAGAGAGAGAGAGAGAGAGAGAGAGAGAGAGAGAGAGAGAGAGAGAGAGAGAGAGAGAGAGAGAGAGAGAGAAAATCATAAGGTAAAAATAAAAAGGCATTCAAAAAATCAAAGAAGAGAGAACAAGGAAAAATTAGAAAAAAATTAAAGCAATCCAAGAAAATTATAAAAAATAAAGTTAACTGATTAGAAAAAGAGATACAAAATCTTACAGAAGAGAATAACTACTAGAAACTTGTTCTTGTGTTTCTCCTTCCTTCTCAAAAAGGACCATGACATCAGGGAGATGATGACATGACTTGCAGTTGGCTTAGATTTGAGGAAGGGAATGCTATGTAAGGTCATCAGTCTCACTTTCTCCTCCAGAGTCATCTGGGTTCTAGTGGTCTGATATTCATTAGGACAAATGGAGATGGCCAAGGATGAAATGGGAGACCCTGGACATTTTAGGCTTGTTATTGTTCTTTCTTTGAAAACTAGAATAGAGCAACTAGAATGGAATGACATTATATGACACTGGAATATGATAAAACCAGAAAAAATAGAAGAGAATCTGAGACAACTAATTAGAAAAACAACTAATTTGGAAAACAGTTCAAGCAGAGACTATATAAGAATTGTCAAACTACCTCAAAGTTATGATAACAAATGAATCTGGATACAAAATTACAAGAAGTTAAGGAAAATTGTCCTGAAGTTCTAGAAACAAGAAGGTAAAGTAGAAGTAGAAAAAAATGCACCAATCCTGAAGTGAAAGAGATCCTTGTAAGAAAGCTTACATAAATGTCATAGCCCAGTTTCAAAATTCCCAGGTTAAAGAGAAAATATTGCAATCAACAAGAAAAAAAATACTGTGAAAAAAATTCAGGATTTTGCAAGACCTAGCAGCTTGTACAGTAAAACACTGCAGATCTTAAGACATTATATTTCAAAGAGCAAAGGAGCTGGGTTTGCATTTAAGAATAACTTGTCTAGCAAAGTTGAGTATAATACTGAATTTTTAAAAAATGGATATTTGATTAACTAAAAGACTTTCAGGCATCTGTAACAAAGCCGAATTCATTAGAAGATGTGATGTAAAATATCCAGAAGAAATGTAAGGAAACCATTAAAGACACTGGGAAAGTCAAACTGCTTACTTATACTATATGAAAATGTTATCAGTATTTAAAACTATTATTATTACTGAGATCATTTGAAAGATTGTGACTGAGTTGTGTATGATGGGGAGATTCTTTTTAAAAAATTGGGTAGGAAAAGATACAAATGGAGCAATTGTCTCATGGAAATGTGACATGAAAGGAAAATTTAATACAGAGGAAGCAGGTGGGGGTGAAGGGCTGGTAATGTTGGAACCTTATTTTCATCTGTGTTGAAGAGGAAATAAAGTGTACATCTGAAGACTTTTAGAAGTCTTCTAAACTTCTAGAGAGCTTAGAAAATTGCGGGGTAGGGAGGGGAAGGGATTTTGAAAAGGATATAAAGAATAAAATTAAGAGAGTGTGGGGGGGAGATAAGGAGGGAATGTTAGAGGGATGGGTAAAAACAAGAAATAAGAGAGTAAAGGGAAAAGGTACAGGGTAAAGACAGAAACTGTGAAGGAAAATAGTGAGTAAAAATAAGATGGAGGGAAATTCACAAATAAGAATTAGAATAAGAGTCATTCCCCAACTGATAAATGGCCAAAGGATATGAAGAGTCAGTTTTCTAATGAAGAAATCTAAACACTTTATAGTCATATAAATATTCTGTAAATCATTATGATTAGAGAAATGTATATTAAAACAATGTTGAGATAGAGGAGAAAGTGACAAATGTTGGAGAGGATATAGAAAAAAAATGGGATGCCAATTCATTTTTTGTGGAATTGTGAATTGATCCAATCATTTTGGAGAGCAACCTGCAATTATGCTCAAAGTGTTATTAAAATATCTGTACCTTTTGGGCATAATGACAATGCAACAAGTCTCTAGATATGCTTATGGATGGACTAAGGGGGGAAAGTCAGAATGTAATTCTTAAAGGACTTTCACCACATTCTTCCATTTAATGTTCTTTTAAGGACAATGTCCTTTTAAATGCTAACTGTGCATCAATTCAGTTCAGAGTATTTGACTTTGAATCAATAACATTTGGGTGCAAATTTTTCTCACGCTTATTAGCTACATGGTCCTGGATAAGACACTTAATTCTCTGAGACTGAGTTGACTCATCTATACAATAGGAACAATAATCTGAAGTGTTGTTATGAGAATTATATAGCATATGTAACCATTTTCTCGAAGGATTCTGGAACCGTTTTGAATCCTGTGAACTGAATCCAAGATGACCAGTTTCTCGTTTCATCTTGCTCCTTCTACCTTTGGCACCTCCAGAAAAATCCCCAGCATATTCCTGGCATAGCTCACATTTATATGTTCTCCCAAAAGTAAGTACAAGGTTTCCTCATTTCCCATACAAATTATCAAGGTGCCAAATGTATACTGGAGTCTTGTTTTCTACTCACTGTAATATCATGAGAAGCAAAGGAATCTGAGAGTTGGAGCCAAGATGGCAGAGTAGAGAAGCACTCAGCTGAGCTCTCCAAAACACTCTTCCAAACAACTCTAAATGACACCTCAAATAAAAGACTGCAGTGGCAGAATCAGTAAAAGGCTGGGTAAAATAACTTCGCAGCCCAAGATAACTTTGGAGGTGGCTACAAAGAGTCTGTTTCACTAGAGTGGTTGTGGGCCTCAGGAGCACAGCAACAGAAACATAAAAGATGCATTGGATGCAGCTATATTGACAGCAGCAGCTACAGCTTTAAAGAGAGCTCTCAGCCCATGTTTATTATAGGGGGTGGGGTGGAGATTGAACAACTGGCAGGAAGGAGATTGCAGGGGTACCTTTGCTTTCACTGGGCTCAAGACCCTGTTGTATTGCTCATACACAGTTACAAGTTGCAGTCCTCAGGCCAAAACGAGTGATAGTAGTTGGAGGCACAGGAGAGCCAGGGGCCAGGTGGGGGTGAGGTAGAAGTGCTTATAATTTCTAATGGAGAAGTAGAGACCCTTGACTCAATTCCAAGACATAGGGGATTACCAGCAATAACAGCTGCAAGAGAGTAGAACACCTGGTCACAGCCTAGGGCCAGGAAGAATGCTAGAAGCAAGATTCTTTACTGGATAAAAAACAGAGCAAAGGCCAGGAAAGTGGTGACCACCCCTCTCCTTAGATAAAACTGCCTTGGAAGAACTAAAAACCTACAGACCCACAAAGACAGTTCCGAAAACATAAAGAAAGAAAGGCCTGAAGCTTGGGACAGTGCCACACTCCACCCTAGGAAGAGAGCACAACTTCAATGTAAAATAAAAAAAAGAAAAAAGTAGCTAATGAGCCAATAACAAAAAAGAATCTGATCACAACAAGTTGTTATGATGAGAGAGAAGATCAAGACACAAATCCAGAAGAAGATAACAAAGTCAAAACAGCTCAAAGAAAAATTTCTTTTCTTTGAAAAATTTTTCTTTTGAAAAATTTCTTTGAGCAAAGGCTCAAAGAAAAATATGAATTGGATACAAACCCAAAAAGAATTCCTGGAAGAACTCAAAAGGGATTTTAAACAACAAGTAACAGAGGTAGAGGTGGATTTGGTGTGGGGATGACAGGCAAGAAAAAATTGTGAAAAAGAGTCAACAGACTGGTAAAAAAAAAAAGGCACAAAAATACTGAAGAAATCAATGCTGTACAAAAAACCCCACAGAATTGTCAAAATGATTAAAAGAGGCACAGAAATACACTAAAGAGAAAAATCTCTGAAAAAGCAGAATTGACCAAATGGAAAATGAGGTGCAAAAATCTACTGAACTAAAGAACTCCCCAAGAAATAAAATTGGTCAAATGGAAAAAGGCATACAAAAACTCACTGAAGAACATAATTCCTTAAAAATTCAGATTCGGCAAGTGGAAGCTAATGACTCCATTACCACCAAGAAACAATAAAACAAAATCAAAAGAACAAGATAAAATAGGGAGAAAAACTCACCTGAAAAACAGCCTGAAGAGAAAGAACTATTAAAAGCCATGATAAAAAACAAAAGCCTACACATCATATTTCAACAAAACATCAAGGAAAACTGCCCCAATATCTTAGATCAGAGGGCAAATTAGAAATTGAAAGAATTCACTAATCATCTCCTGAAAGAGATCCAAAAATGAAAAGTCCCAGGAAAGTTATAGTCAAATTCCAGAAATCCGAGGTCAAGGAGAAAATATTGCAAACATCCAAAAAGAAATAATTTAAGTATCATGGAGACAGTCAGGATCACACAAGATTTAGCCACTTCCATGTTGAAGTATCAGAAAGCTTGGTACATAATATTCCAGAAGGCAAAGAAGCTAGGATTACAACCAAGAACAACCTACGCAGAAAAACTGGTTATAATCCTTTAACGGGGTGGGGGGAGGATGATTTTTTAATGAAATAGAAGACCTAAGCATTCCTGTTTTTAAAAAAAAAAAAGCAGAACTGAATAGAAATTGTGACTTTCAGATACAACACTGAAGAGGAGTATAAATAAGTCAGCAAAAGGAAAGAGAAAAGAGGAAAAAAAGAAAGTGTTTCAATAAGGTTAAACTGTTTACACTCCTACATGGGAAAATTGTACTTGAAATTTTCTCATTGTTAGGGCAATTGGAAGGAGTATACAGACAGGACAAAGGTGTGATTTGAATGTGAAGTGATGATTTTCTAAAAAATAATGATAATAATAAAATTAAAGAGTGATAAGGAGGAATGCATGGTGAGAAGGGAGAGGTAGAATGAAATAAACTATGTGACATAAAAGAGGCATGAAAGAGCTTTTACAGCAGAGAGGAAGATGGGGAGGTATGGAGGAGAATGAGTGGGCTCAAATAGGCTCAAAGAAGGAATAACATATACACAGTTGGATATAGGAATCTATTTTACCCTGCAGGAAAGTATGAGGGGAAGGGGATAAGAGAAAGGGAGGATAATAGAACAGAATGGGCTAGACAAAATACAATACAATGATCCAAGACAATTCCCAAAAACTTATGATGAAAAATTCTATTCCTCTCCAGAAAAAGAACTAATGGAACCTGAATGCAAATCCAAGCTTACTTTTTCTTTACTTTATTTTCTTGAGGTTTTTTTGTCTGATTTTCTTTCACAACATGACTAACATGAAAATATTTTTTCATGACTGAACATATGTAACCTATATCAAATTGCTTGCCTTCTCAATAAGTGAGGGGGGAGAAAGAGAATTTGGAACTCAAATTAAATAAAACAAATATTAAAAAATTGTTTTTAAATGTAATTTGGAAAAATAAAATATTATGTTTCTTATAAAAAAGGTCAATTATGAACAAAATATGCAGGAAACACATAATTTATCAAAATAACCTACTACCCCCCAATTACCCTAGAAGTAACAAAAATTTGGGGGTACTCTCAAAACAACTTTCTGATATTTTCATGAAAACTCTGGTTCTCACCGGAACATGATGCATATTTCTTCCCAGATCGCTATCTCTAGGAGCATCTAATCCCTAGAAATGCAAACATGCTTCAGGTACTATTGAACAAGTGAACCACTTTTGGTCTACACTGTACTGAGTCACTCATTTGCTTTGCATTCCAGATAGATACTCCACAGAAACAACACTCTTTCTTTTCTCCAAGAAGCACACTACATAAGAAAAATTCATTCTTCATCTTGAAGTTTGACCTTGAAACTCTCAGACATGTATACTCTTCAAATCAGCGTCATCCATAAGCCTGATGGACTGAGAATGGGATACTTGGAGAATGAGTCTTTAAAACTATTATTTTGGATTCAATGTTTCTAAGGGCACTGACATTTGGGTCAACCAAGCATGTAAAAATCAGGGTGTTATGAAATGTTTGAAAAACATAGTGACAAAATTGGGACATTGTAAAGTCATCTTGAAAACAGTGGATTCAATATGACTCCATAAAAAGGTGCTCTTTGTTTTATCAGAATTGTTTAAGCACTCAAGAATTCCGAATAAAATAAAGATTGAAAGAGTATGTTGGTAGTAGTTCATATTCCTCAACTACTGGTGGAAGACATGCAATAGAATTGTAATGTTAGTGAATGAAAATGCTGATATAACCACATAAAGGTACATGTTTGAAACTACATTTTTATTTTGACTTGTAAGAGGGTTAGGCTTAGACTATTATTTTGTGTTTCAATCCTCTTTTTTTCTATCCTACTGTTTAGATGGAATTACTCATTTTATTTGATGTTGGTTAAATTCAGAATAAAAATTTTAAAAAAAAAATAGGGAGGTCTATCACCAAAGAGAATAGGTACAAAACATATAGAAGCAAAGGAAATTGGTGTTCAATAAACCTAAAGATCCTACCCACTAGGGTAAGGAATTCCTATTTGACAAAAACTACAGGGAAAACTGGAAAGCACTATGAGAGATTTAGATCAATATCCCAATGCAAATTTCAGAATAAGCTCCAAATTGATGTGTGGCTAAGATTAAAAGGTCACATCATAAAGAAATGAGAGGAACAAGGAGAAATCACTTTTCATATCTATTGATAAAGGAAGAATTCATGACCCAAAAAGAATAAAGATTGCAGAAAAAAATTGGAAAACTTTAATTACATAAAATTTAAAAGTTTTTCTATAAAATTCAAGGAAATTGAAATTAAAAGGAAAACCGTGAACTGGACAAACAACTTTGCAGCAAGTTTCTCTGATAAAATGCATACGGATATGTACCTATATACATACTTATGTGCATATGTAAACACACATGTGAATGTACTTATATGTGTATATATCTTCATACGCATATGTGTGTATGTGTGTATATATGTAACCTTTTGCTCAAAAGGCCAGTTGTATGACAATCTGTTGGTGGAGATCAATGTCCTCTGCCTGCATAAGGCAGAGTTGGTGGGAGAGGGAGGGAAGAGAGATCCTCACTCTTCTAGTTTCCAATTTTAAGAGAGAAGAGACATAGTGTCAACCTTTCTTCAAGTCTCTGAAAGGAGAGAAAAAATGTTGGAAAAAAGGTGACATGAAAGAAGCTGGATGTCTCTATCATATCTCTATTCCCAGCTTGATACACTAGTGACTTTGGAGAATTTTCCCTGTAGGTGAGATCTAAGGGATTCCATCTGTTGATTGAACTAAGATGTCTCACTCCCAATGGGAGAACTTCTTCAATGCATATTTGTTGGGGGATAGCTCGTGTTTCACGCCTCAATCCCTAGCTGTTCCCTGGGGTGCCTCGTGAGAACTTTGAGGTTTAGAAGTCCTCACTTTTACCTGCCCGAGACTGTTCACGTGAAAACTGAGCTTACACTCCCAACACATATTGTCTGGTATATATTCTCATATGCACATGTTCTCTAATTTCTATTTTTCTGTCTTTACTCAGGATACAATGAAGTATCTTTGGGATGTCATGAAGATATTACTGTTGTCCACAAAACAATAAATATGGTGTCATTTTTTCAGAATCAATCTGTATGCTAATGTAGTGTCTGTTCAAATTAGAATCAATTCCATTTGACACAAATAGAATACTAAAAACTTCAAACTTGTGGTAAATATATGTACCCTTTGACCAGCCCTATAGTTTGTGCAGAGGCTCAAAGGGTGATAGAGTCAGGTGGTGCCAGTAAATACACCAAGAGCACTAGCTTTCCAATTACTAAAGTTCGCTGTGAGATATTTGACTTTGAGGATTCCTCAGTATCACTGGAGTGGAAAGAGTGACTGAGACAGAATCTCAGTAAAAGAATAGGCATTTGTTTATTTCATTTGTGGCTTACTGAGTATGCTCAAGGAGAAATTCACAAGATCTATCTTATCAACTCTCAATTCTATCAGAAACAATCTATAAAAAACCCTTTGTCAATGATAAGTGACCTTCAAAATCATTTCAAAAATTTGTTGCTGAATGGTGCCATCAGAGAGTCTAATGATCCAAATGCATAACTAATGATAGTTAACAAAGAAGAATACAAAGATGTATGTGTGTTTTTAAGGTATCAAAAGATCTTTATCGAGATTATAGCACAGCTACACTTCTAATGCATTTTTCTACTTGTATACAATAGTTTATAATTCTTGCCACAGTGCACACCTTAGTAATTATCAGAACTAAAAGTTCTGTTCATTTTAAATAAGTAGTAACAAACCATATCTAAAAATAAAAGAACTGTACAACATGAAAACATAACAATACATAAATATTTAAAATCTGTAGTTCTATGAAATAAAATTCTAAGTCTGAATTACACGAAACTTTCAAGGGAAAAAAATTCAAATAAACTTTTAGATCAAAGACAATATTTTTCATTTTTTGTTTTCATGTTGATATAACTATTATCTATAATTCAATTTCTAATGGTTTTCTTTTAAAAAGAGAAAACTGTGGGCCAGTAGGTTGACTGCTGCATCAGATAAATGTTGGCATTGGACTCTGAAGTAAAGAACTAAAGTGAAATGATATACTAAACCAAAATTTGAAAGTGTCTTTGGTTGTCTGTTAAGCAGCCAGTGGTTTTCTCTATTGGACTTGCATGTTGGCTATTTCCATATGTAAAAGCAAGCACCCCGACATACACAGGAGGGCCTGCTATCACAGGTTCTTAGATCTGCTTTTCTAAAAGGAGACATGAACTACCTGCAAGTGTTGATATATCTGAATGAGATCACTGTCTTTGGGAAGTCCCCAGGAAAAGCATGACAAAAGACTAAAGAAAACAGTCTAAAACTGATTTTCAAAAGGTCAGTTTTGTAGAACCTCTGTGAAGTATGAGGGTCACCTTTTATCACAACAGGCTGATAATCTTTGTCTTTAGAAGATAGAAATGTTCTATGACTTGGCCATATCTAAATAATCTTTAAGACATAAGGGTTTTTCTTGGATTTAGTAGCTATTATCATAAACTTGCTGCTATTATTAAGTCACCAGATGACCTCACTTAAGCATATATGATTGAATAGGCACAGAAACAGAAAGATAAGAAAACAAGAGGAAGTCCTTTGGTGATCATCGAACACAGATGTGAACAAGCTTTCAAAAATGTGGTGAACTACCTTACAGTTATATCAACGTGTGGCCTTTGCAAGGCTTTGGTCTTATACAAAGATGGAGACTGGAAGGGCTTTGAAGCCAACCTATAACCCAAGAATGATGAACAAATAGAACAAATTGCATTCTTGTTGAGTCATTTCAGTTATGTTCAATTTTTTGTGGCCCCATTTGGAATTTTCTGAGCAAAGATAATGGAGTGGTTTACCATTTTCTTCTCTAGCTCATTTTTACAGATAAGGAAACTGAGGCAAACAGAGATAAATGACTTTCCTAGGGTCACACAGCTTGCAGATTTGAACTAAGGAACATGAGTCTTCCTGATTCCAAACCTGATGCTGTGTCACCTAGCTTCCACAATAATTTCAGTATAATTCACCATGTGAAAATGGATAGGCCAGTTAACTTCTCTGGGTCTCAGTTTCTTTACCTGCAAAATGAGAGGATTAGACTAGATGCCCTCCTGCCATCTCTTTGACCTGTACATCTGTGATGTGATCCAGAGAGACATACAGCCAGAGGCAGAGAGACAGAGAGACAGAAATAGACCTGCTGTCATGGTCTTGATTAGACACTACAAAGCATTTTTTCTCTACATTTCCCAGAATCCAGGAGTTCATTCTTCTTCGTAATTGTCTATTAACTAAATAATCAGGCTAATGATACTCATACTGATGGTAAATGGGGATGTTTGGGGAAGCAAGATTATGTGTTTGGATTTAGGTATGTGTGTGTTCCCCTAAATGGCTTTTCAATTTCCCTATTTTCTTCTGCTCTTTCTTTCTCCTAACAGTCCAGCAGTAGGAAAGAAAATAAAGTAGCAACATACATGCCTAGGGAGCTGTACACTTGACCTAGAGAAGAGCATTTCAATGTCCAATAAAACTAAAGATAATGATAACTGTTTCCCTTAAGAGATATTGAGTTATTATGAGACAGTGTAAGTAGCAGATTTCTTTTTTAAACACTTATTATTTTATAAGGTGTTGTCTTTCACCTAATCATTGCTTAATAGATATAGATAGGTTTTTTTTTTCCATTTTCATGTCACTTTATCAAAATTTGCTACGATTCTTACTTATTCTAAATGCTTTGATCCAAAAATTTACAATGTATCATGTCTAACTTTTCAAATTTTTGCAAGGCTTCTCTGTAATCTAATGACTGATTTTACAAACATTTCAAAAAAAAAGTGTTTCAAAAACAAAAACATCCTTTCCGTGCCTCTTGCGTTTCATTCTGTCCATGTATCTGTTCATCTGAATGTATCACATTAGTAGGTAGATCACAGATTTCTTAATGATTAATCATTTTGCTTGATTTTTTATACTCAATGGAGTTTTGAAATCTTTTGCCATTTTCATGTATAGTTTTCTTTCTTCCAATCTTGCTGCTATTCTTTCTTTTATGTATAATGTCAGAGAGAAGGGGATGCCCCAGGAAGACTTCAGTAAAAGGTGAAACTCTGCATAGGCTAAAGGACTGAGAAATTAAAAAGCAAAAGGAAAAATCTGTAGATGCATATAAATGAATAACAGCATTTATGAAGCACTTTAATGTTTGAAAGACTATATATATATGCATATATACACACATACATACACACATATACATATACACATATATGTGTATGTATGTGTGTGTGTATACATTCATACACACACAAAAGCTCATTTTATCCTTACTGCAATGCTGCAGGAGGCAGCTAACTGGCACAGTGGATAGAGTGCTGGACCTGGAGTCAGAAAGACTTATTTCCCTGAGTTCAAATTTGACCTCAGACACTTACCAGCTCTGAGACCCTGGATAAGTGATTTAACTCTGCTGGTCTTAGTTTCTTCATTTGTAAAACAATCTGGAGAAAGAAATGGCAAAGCATCTTTACCAAGAAAACCCCAAATGGGGTGACCACTGAACAGCAAAAAAGAAAGGGTGTGAGGCTTGAATGCTTTAACCTCTTGTAATGGCAATGAGTAGTTCTTCCAAAACCTAGACATCTTTATTTCTAGCTGTCATCTATATAAGATTCCAGAAGTAGTAGGAAGGTTAAAAAAATTGAACTGAAACTAATCACCCTAAGGCAACATGTAGTGGGTTTTGGTAGGGGAAGGGCTTTGAATCAAGAAAGAATTTGTTGAAAGGAGAGACAAATCTGTCCCTCCTGCCTGAAGGTGACAATCACAGAAACTCAGTTTTGAGAGAATTAAAGGGCAGAAACTCTTGTCAATCCCCAGCTATAGATCATTACCCTAGCTGGAAAAACTGGGTAGCACCACAACCAAAAAGAATATGCCAATACTCTAGCAGAAGAGAGATGGCAATGCCTCCAGTCCTGACAATGACTACAGGTGGAGAAAAGACTGCAGTTGTCCATCATAGGGGAACCCCTAGACACCAGTGGATTAAACTTGTCTGACAAAAATAATATGCCTGGAAAAAAACCCAGCAACCTGTTCACCCCATCCTGGAAGCAGCTGTCAGGTGGCAGAGCAACATACTTGGCTTTGCGTGACTGTTCTGTACAGTCCAACAACAAGCAGATGCCTGAGCAAACAGCCCTGACTGGTCTCAACTGGCAGCCCATGGCCAACGGCAAAGTGACATCCTCAGTAGTATCTAACAGTGACTATATCCAGTGACTTCCCAGTCCAGTCCAGTATCAAATTGGGCATCCAGCCAACATACCACACTTTGAGAGATACTGACTGAACAAAAGCACTCTGCCCTCTGAATAAAAAGCCTAGATGAATTGCAGAGACACCTGTAATGAAGTTCATAAGATACTTCTGGGGAGATAAATTTCTGTTTTATTTTATTATTTTAGAGTTATGAGTTGTCCTGGCTGGTGAGTCAGTGAAACGTGTGTCTCATTACCACTGTATTCTAAGTTGATGTTTTATCAATCATGCTAGCATATAACTAATAAATGGGTCAGTTGCACTCTTGAATGTCAAAGACCCTTCATGGAACCCATTCAGTCTATATGTGCTTTTGGAACAGTGGGTGTTCTTGATGGTGGTAATCAACTCTGGTTAAAAATATGTGAGAAGAATGAATATTATAACGAAAAATGAACCTATCCTAATGAGGGGTTGAGAGTGTGACTCTGATCACTCAATCTTGGTCAAAGAGACTTATCTACACCCATATCACCCCATCTAGTGTAATCTAGACAAAAAGGAGAATCCACTTTTCCCCCAGATCTGTCTGAGTAAAATACAATGGGCCAGACT
This sequence comes from Notamacropus eugenii, assembly GCF_028372415.1. NCBI lineage: Eukaryota > Metazoa > Chordata > Mammalia > Diprotodontia > Macropodidae > Notamacropus > Notamacropus eugenii. Next base: position 62,212,819 of record NC_092873.1, on the reverse strand, counting down.
CCATCAATTCACCTAAACTTAAATTTCTTTACCTTTTGATCTGAGTTTTCCCTCTCATTATCAACCTGGCACTTCAAAGGCTGCCTGAATAGCTCAGAAGGGCTAACTGTTGAGTAAAGAAGCAGAAAAGGGGAAAAACCTTAGTCTTAATTCAATAATGGATTATTAATGTAAGACAGAAATAATCACTTCTCTCAATGCCCATTCTCTCCCTCCCCTTCTGGACTCTTGGTATAGTTTTAGGATGGTGTGACCCTGTTTTTGGAAGAAGCCCTCTGTACCTAATGTTCATGCTATGTAATTTTAGCATATTTCCTTGCCAAAGAAGTAACTGAGTCTGCTACCTGATTGTTTTTTCCAAATGTATTAATTTATTTGTTTTCAGTTTTCAATAATCACTTCCATAAGTTCCAAATTTTCTCCCCCTCCATCTTTCCCACCTCTCTCACCAAGATGGCATTCAACTTTATATGAGCTCTACACATACATTCCTATTAAACACTTTTTCATATTAGTCTTGTTGCTTAGAAGAATCAAAACAAATGGGAGAAACCATGAGAAAAGCAAAACATAACAAAAGAGAAAATAGTCTTCTTCATTCTGTGTTCTGACTCCATAGCTTTCTTGGAATGTGAATGATATTTTGCATCATGAGTCCTTTGGAAATGATTTAGGTTCTTTCATTGCTATGAAGGGCTAAGTTTATCAGAAACAGTCCTCACACACTGTGGCTGTTACTGTGTGTAATGTTCTCCTGGTTGTGCTTGCTTCACTCAGCATCAGTTCATATACGTCTTTCCAGGTTTTTCTGAAGTCCAACCGTTTATCATTTCTTATAGCACAGAGGTATTCCATTGCATTCATATATCACAACTTAGTCAGCCATTTCCCAATTGATGGGCATTACCTCATTTTCCAGTTCTTGGTTACCACAAAGAGAGCTACTATAAATATGTTTGTACATGTGAGTCTTTTTCTTGTTGTTGCGATCTCTTTGGAATACAGCCCTAGAGGTGGTATTGCTGGCTCAAAGGGTATGAACACTTTTATAGCCCTTTGGGCATAGTTCCGAATTGCTGCTGCCTGATTGTTAATGGAAAACACTGGTGAGGGGCTTATGAAATAGTGTTTAGGAGGACAGACACCCATAGGGTTACCTCTACAACCATGAGTTTAATAATAGCTGCCTCTCTTGGGGAGTTACTGAACTTTTAAATCAATGTCAGTTTGGCAAATGAATGCCCGTGCTGTAACAAATATCATTTTATCTGTATAACTGTTCAGGGAAGTCTAGCATCTCTGATGTGAGCGCATATCTGAAACCCCTTCAGGACTGCTCACACATCTTTGGTTTCCACTTTTCATTCAAATCTCTCCTGTGGCCCCAAGAAACTGTAGCAGGTACACTAATCATATCCCAGTAAAAATCATCGTAGCAGATGGTATGAACCAGGTTAAGGACAACCAACATTCTTCAAACGCATTGTTGAGTTGGGGGATGTCTACTCCAAGCATGTGAAGACTTCTATTAGAAGAATGAGCAGATGAGAACAATTTATTCCAAGAGCCATTAAGGTGACTGAAGCAGGGGCTGTAGAGCACCTGCTATGGAGCAGATGCTTAGAGCTTGGTCAGAAACCCAAGATGCCTAGAACAACCACTACGTCTTGAGGCCATCTCTAGTCATCTTGACTTTTGACTTGCCACTAGACTTTGATGATGGGAAGAGAGACTGAGACTGATGATTGTGTAACTCTGCCTAAATTCAATTCAATTCATGCACAAGTCAAGATAACACATCAAAACATCACCAAAAAGTCATCATCCTCCTTGAAAACAAAGGACAAACAACAACAAATGTTGGATTAATAAAACAGGGAAATTCTTATACACTGGCTATTCATTTTCTTTCACCATTATACAATGCTGTTCATTTCTCAAAATTTCCTAGTTTGAATTTCATCTTATCAGATATCATTATGATTACTTCTGCTTTTTTTAATCTTGTAGTTGCGTGGCATATTTTTAGAATAATCTCTTAACTTTAGTCAACATACAATTTAAAAATATTTTCGGTAAAGACATTTTGACAAGTTTTGCTCCTTAATCTTTTCTCTTTTTCATTTTAGCAATAATTTACAATTATTTTAATAGGCAACAGATGTAATTGGTCTTCTTTCACTTTCTTCTTATGGTACTGGATGTTGTCTTGAGGGTATTAACACAATTTAGCTACACAAACATACTATTAAACTGGGTTGATGAAATGTTATATTTATTTTCAAACAATTAGTTATTATACTTCCCTGGTATGTAAACCTTTTATTTAACTACAGATGGGAATTTTGTGTTTTGGAATGACTAGGGGTTTTTTTTCCCCTTTCAGTTTTTATTTTTCTTTTTTTAAATTTATTTTTAGTTTTCAATATTCACCTCCACAATATTTTTGAGTTCCAAATTTTCTCCCCATTTCTCCCCTTCCCCCACCCAAGACACCGTGCATTCTGATTGGCCTGTCCCCCAATCTGCCCTCCCTTCAATCACACCCCTTGCTTCCCTTATCCACATCATCTCTCTTTTCCTGTAGTGCAAGATAGATTTCAATACTCCATTACCTGTATTTCTTATTTCCCAATTGTATACAAAAACAATTCGCAACATTTGTTCCTAAAACTTTGAGTGCCAACTTCTCTCCTTTCTTCCCTCCCCACCCATCCCCACTGATAAGAAAAACCATTAAATATTATCTATACATGTGCAGTTATGCAAACGACTTTCATAATATTCATACTGTGATAAACTATATTTTCCTCCATCCTGTTCTGTCCCCCATTTATTCTATTCTCTCTTTTGACCTTGTCCCTCCCCAAAAGTGTTTACTTCTAATTACACCCTCATCTCATTTGCCCTCCCTTTTATCATCCTCTGTTCCCCTACTTCTCCCTACTTCCCTGTTGTGTAAGATAGATTTTCATATCAAACTGAATGGGCATGTTATTCCCTCGTTGAACCAAATGTGATGAGAGTAGGCTTCACTTTTTCCCTCTAACTTTCCCTCTTTTCCCTCCATTGAAAAAGCTTTTTCTTGCCTCTTTTATGAAAGATAATTTGCCCCATTCCATTTCTCCCTTTCCCCTCCCAATATATTCCACTCACCCTTAATTACTTTTTTAGATACACTCCTTTCCTATTCAACTCACCCTGTACCCTCTGTCCATATGTCTATAATCCCTTCAACTACCCAAATACTGAGAAAAGTCTCAAGAGTTCCAAATGTAGGAATGTAAACAGTTCAACTTCTGTAAGTCCCTTATGATTTTTCTTTCCCGTTTACCTTTTCATGCTTTTCTTGATTCTAGTGTTTGAAAGTCAAATTTTCTTCTCAGCTCTGACCTTTTCATCAAGAATACTTGAAAGTCCTCTGTCTCCTTGAATGACCATTTTTCCCCTGAAGTATTATATTCACTTTTGCTGGGTAGGTGATTCTTGGTTTTAATCCTAGTTCCTTTGATTTCTGGAATATTATATGCCAAGTCCTTCCATCCCTTACTGCAGAAGCTGCTAGATCTTGTGTTATGCTGATTTTATTTCCTCAATACTCAAATTGTTTCTTTCTGGCTGCTTGCATTATTTTCTCCTTGACTTGGGAACTCTGGAATTTGGCTACAATATTCCTAGGAGTTTCTCTTTTTGGGTCTTGTTCAGGAGGTGAGCAGTGAATTCTTTCAATATTTATTTTGTCCTCTGGTTCTCGAATATCAGGGCAATTTTCCTTGATAACTTCATGAAAGATGATGTCTAGGCTCTTTTATTCATCATGGTTTTCAGATAGCCTCATAGTTTTTTTAAATTGTCTCTCCTAGATCTATTTTCCAGGTCAGTTATTTTTCCAGTGAGACACTTCACATTGTCTTCAATTTTTTATTCTTTTGGTTTTATTTTGTAATTTCTTGGTTTCTCATAAAGTCATTAGTTTCCATATCCTTCATTCTAATTTTTAAAGAACTATTTTCTTCAGGAAGGTTTTGAACCTCCTTTCCTTTTGATTAATTCTACTTTTTAAAGCATTTTTCTCCTCATTGGCTTTTTGGACCTCTTTTGCCAATTGGGTTAGTCTATTTTTAAAGGTTTTATTTTCTTCTGCAGTTTTTGGGGTCTTCTTTAGCAAGCTGTTCATTCACTTTTCCTGATATTCTTGCATCACACTCATTTCTCTTCCTAATTTTTCCTCCATCTCTCTGACTTGATTTTCAAAATGATTTTTGAGCTCTTCAATGGCCTGAGACCATTTCATATTTATTTTGGAGGTTTTGGATGCAAAAGCCTTGACTTTTATGTCTTTCTCTGATGGTATGCATTGCTCTTCCTCACCTGAAAGAATGAAAGAAAATAACTGTTCACCAAGAAAGTGACCTTTTATAGTCTTATTATTTTTCTTTTTTGGCCATTTTCTCAACCTGTTACTTGACTTTTGAGTCCTTTGTCAGATGGAGGGTATGCTTTAGGGACCTGTAAGTTCTCAGTTCCTCCAAGGTGGCACAATCAAGGGAGGGAGTTCTGGCCTGGGAGCAACCACAAACTTTTCTACCCAGTATCTGTGAGTAGAATTCCCTCTCCAGAGCCTCCACCACCTCTACCACACCAACCAACACTCTTCCTCAACCCAGAACTGCCGCTCAGGGCTGAGATCCAAATCAGCAGCTCAATTCCCCCAGGGTCTTTAGGCTGAAGGCTCCTAAAATGGATACTGTACTGCAGCGATGGCTGCTGCCCTGTGGCCACTGGGGGCAAATCTTGCTCCCTTCTCACCCAGGTTAAAGTGCTTTCTCACTAACCTTTGAAGCTGTTTTCGGCATTTGGGGGTTGAGCAATCTGGGAGCTGCAGATGCTGCCTGAGATTCTGTACCCTGAGGCCTGCTCCAGCCCTGTTCCTGCCAAGCCACGCAGTGGGGAAAAGACTGGGCTGCACTACGGTATGAGCCAGGTGTGATAGACCTTTCCTGTCAGCCTTCCAGACTGTCTTGGGCTGGAAATCTCTTTCACTCTGTCGTTTTGTGGCTTCTGCTGCTCCAGAATTTGTTTAGGGTCATTTTTTACAAGTATTTTATGGGCTATGGGGGGAGACCTAGAGTAGGTACATCTTTGTACTCCACCATCTTGGCTCCACCTCCAAGTTTTATTTTTGTCTATTTCAAATTCTGATAAATATGCAAACATGCATGTATTTCAGTGCTGTTTTCTCTTTTCTATTGATCAAAGCCTCTATATTCATCATATTTGTTAGCTGTAGGATATATTACAGTATAGTTTATATTATCTCTTTGTATATCACAGAATTCTAAATTTGGGGCAAGTTACTAAAGATCTTAAGAACACAATTGATAATTTTGTCAAAGTTTATGAGAGAAGACAAGGATATTAGAAGGGAAATAGAAATTTACAAATAAACAGTCCATTATGATGATGTCTGTAATGTCTAATATTGAGCTTTTATTTAAAAAATATATAAATAAAGGAATAATGGGATTCTACTAGTATAGATGATTATTTAGGATATACTGAGTTAGAATCCTGGCTGTCACGTGAGATTTATGACCATAAAGTGAAATTAATAATGTTTGTGCTATGTACCTCACTGAACTTTTGTAAGGAGAATACTCTGTAAACTCTGAAACACTATATAAATAAATTAAAGGTGACATCATATTTTTTTGTTGAGCTTCTACTACACAAAGTTCAACAAAAAGAAGTTACTTAATAAAGCTGTCTTGCTTCTTGACTGGATGTTTGTACTGGCAGTAGACAGTATAGAATACTACTCTTATAATTTAGTATTGTGTTTCTGTTGCAAATAATTGGATTACAACACTCCAGTTCTCTAATATTTAAGCTTAACTTTGCTTTATACTCATTGGATGACTACTTTATTAGCAATTGTTTTTGGTGGCAGTGTCCCTAATAGTAGTGGTGATGAAGAGGGCAATGAAGATGAGGTAGAAGAATTTCATCTCCATATTTAAGATTTGACAGCTTTCCAAAAATCATGAAGTAACCTCATCATAGACAACTCATTGTTTGGATTCAAATTAATCTGAGCAGAAAAGCAAAACACTGAGAGTTGTGCTCGATTTGCATCTCAGTAAATGACTCAGCCTTTCTAGAATCATCACAAAAAAAGAAAATCAAAATGCCACCTAGAGATAGTGTCTAGGTTGGACAGCATTAACTGAACTGTTGAGCAGATACAGAAGTGGTTCTGATGACCTTAGCAGAGCTAGACATCTTCTTACTTGAGACAGCACTTGCTGTTAAGATAGAGAAAATAGTTACTGACTTTGTCAAGTATCAAGAAAATGCTTTTTAATTGGAACACGAATTCATTGTTAGAGGAATTGTAAACTGATCCAACCATTCTGGAGAACAATTTGTAACTCTGCTCAAAGGGCTATAAAACTGTGCATACCCTTTGATCCAGCAATACCACTTCTAGGGCTGTATCCCAAAGAGATCAGGAAAACTGGAACAAGATCCATACATTCAAAATTATAGCAGGTCTTTTTGTGGTGGCAAAGAACTGGAAATTGAGGGGATGGCCATGAATTGGGGAATGGCTGAACAAGATGTGGCATATGAATGTATTGGAATACTATTGTGCTATAAGAAATGATGAACAAGCAGACTTCAGAAAAACCTGGAAAGATTTGAATGAACTGATGCTGAGTGAAGTGAGCAGAACCAGGAGAATATTGCACACAGCAACAGCCATAGTGAGTGATGACTTGACTTTGATAGACTTAGCTCTTCTCAGGAATGCAAGGACCTAAAACAATTCCAAAAGTCTCATGGTGGAAAATGCCATCCACATCCAGAGAATGAAAATGGAGTCAATGCAGATCAAAATGTACTATTTACTCTTTTTTGTTGTTTTGATGTATTTTGTTTTCCTTTTCATGGTTTCTCCTATTCATTCTAATTCTTCAGTACAATATGACAGTTGTGAAAATATGTTTAATAAGAATGTATATGTAGAGCCTACAACAAATTGTTCACTGTCTTGGGGAGAGGGAAAGGGAAGGAAGTGAAGAAAGTTATGGAAGTAAATGCTGAAAACTAAAAATAAATTAATTTACATAAAAAAGAAAAAATAGACCTCCTAAATTTTAAAAAAAAAGAATATACTTTTTAAAAAGAATATACTTTAAAAAGAATATACTGTTCACTTCATGGACACTTCGGTTGGAAATCAGTCTTCTGCTACAACAGCAGCAGAAGAAATATCAGAGACACCTATATTTTCTAAATGGTTTCTTATCTCTCAATATGTCAAAGCCGAAGGAGAAAATTTTGCTGGTTCTGGCGACTGGAGAATTTATCATGGAGATTCCTGGGAATGGGTTTGTGGTGTTAGTAAACTGCATACACTGGGCCAAGAGCAACAAAATTTCAATAGCTGATGTCATCGTTGTCAATTTGGCCATGTCTTGAATCATTCTGTTACGCACAATAACACAGAATGACTTTCAAATCATGTTCTGGACAGATGAATCATCTACAGATAAAATGAGAATCATTGATGTCTTCTGAATATTGGCCCATCATTCAAGGGTTTGGTTTGCTATCTGCATTACCATCTTATTAAAAATCATCAACTTCTCCTCCCTCTTCCTCCATTTGAAATAGAGAATTAGCGAAGTGGTCTCCACAATTTTAGTGGCACCATCAGTCATCTCTTGGTCTCCTGACTTTCTATTGGTACAGAAATCTTATTACTACCTCAATCTTTATTAAAGAAAGTCAGAGGAATGCATCCTAAGAAGTCCAAGTGAGTACAAGTAAGCACCGTATTGTCCAGATTTTCCTCAGCTTGTGAAGTCTGATCAACATCATTTTGGCCATATTCTCCTGTTTCCTTTTAGTCCTTTCCCTGTGGAAACATAGTCAGCAGATAAAGCTCAATATCACTGGCTCCAGAGATACTAGCACAGAGGCCCATGTAAGAGTGATGAAGATGGTGATCTCTTATCATACGACCTTTTTGTACTGTACTATTTGGACAATCTTCTCACTGTCAAGAGCTAATCTTTGACTGAGGATAAGGTGGCTATAGTGTTAAGTATGGCAATTAACTCTCTCTATCCCTCAAGTCACTCATTGATCCTAATTCTGAGTTATGGCAAACTGAGACAGCTCACCTTGAGAGTTCTGCGGCAGATGAAGTCCTCTTTGAAAAGAAATAAATGAAATAAAACCTCAGCTCTAAACATGAAATTGAGAATGTTATCTTCTTTTCTGGAGTGGAAAAAGTTGGCATGGGTTTCTTAGAAGGACTTTTCCCCAATTTCTTTCATTCATTGTAGTTGCAAGATCACTGGATGTTAGTTCCAGTCATAGCATATTGAACTTAGAACCTCTAGAATCTGGATACAAAATCTGATTTTGACCCTTAGAACCAGTATCACCTTGGACAGGACCCTTAATCTCTCTGAGCATCAGTTACATCATTCGTAAAATAGCAATATTATCTAAGATTGTTATGAGATCCTCTCACTAACGAAACCACTACATCAAGAAATCTCCGTTTTTAAGGTCCAATCCCTTGGACTCGCAGACTTGGACATTATTTTTTATCATTTTTTCTCCAATTTCACGAAAAATAATTTTAACATTCATTTATTTTTAGATTTTGAGTTGCAAAATCTCTCCCTCCTTTCTTCCCACCCTTCTCATTTGACAAGACAAGCAATTTGATATAGTTGATACATGTGCAGTCATGAAAAACATATTTCCATTTTGCTCATGCTATGAATGCAAACATAGACCAAGAAAAAAAATAAAGTTTTTTAAAAGTACTTTTCAATCTGCTTTTAGATTTTGTCTATTCTTTCTCTAAGGGTAGATAACATTTTTTAATAAATCTTTCAGAATTATCATGTATTATTATGGTGCTGAGAATAACTAAGTCACTCACAGTTGATCACCATTACAATATCCTGTTACTGTGTACATTGATCTTCTGGCTCTATTCATTTGACTTTACATCAATTCATGTAAGTCCAGGTTTGTCCAAGAGCATCCTCCTTGTCATTTCATATAGTACAATAGTATTCCATCACAATCATATATCACAACTTGTTCAGCCATTCCCTAATTGATGGGCAGCCCCTCAATTTCCAATTCTTTGACATCTATGAAAGAGCTGGTATAAATATTTTTGTGAATAAGAGTAATTTTTCCTTTTGTTAATTCTTTGGGATACAGGCCTATTAGTGGTATTGCAGGATCAAAAGGAATGCATGCTTCTATAGGCCTTTGAGCATAGTTCAAAATTGCTCTCCAAAATGGTTGAATCAGCTCACAATTTCACCAACAGTGCATTAGTGTCTCAGTTCCCCCACATCCCTTCCAACATTTGCCGTTTCCCTTTTCTGTCACATTAACCAATCTGATAGGTGCGGGGTACCTCAGAGTTGTCAGACTTAAGAATTCTTGAACCTTAAGGTATCCACAAGACAATTCTCAAAACTGGTGCAGCCCAGTAATGATTCCTTATCTGGTTAGAAGGGTCTGGTTAGAATGCTAAGGTCACACTGCCTAGGATACACAAAACTGCACCACACCCTACATAGAGGACACAAGGATTCAGGAAATTGCCCATGAGCTCCTCAAGTCATATGCAAACATGACTATCTCTGTCATTTACTTTCCTGAAATTCACCAACTGCTCCTGTAGGGCTGGGGTAAAATTCTCTCCCTAAACCTTTGCTGCATTCTAGAAAATGGTTTAAGACAAGAGGCAGAAAAGCAACCCTGAGTAGGGAGAAAATGAGACTGATTTAGTCTTTTTCAAAAAATTTATTTATTTAACTTTTAATATTCATTTTCACAAAATTTGGGGTGCCAAATTTTCTCCCCATTTGTCTCCTCCCCCCACCCCAAAACACCAGGCATTCTGATTGCCCCATCACCAATCTGCCCTCTCTTCTATCATCCCTCCCTTCCTTTGTCCCCATCTTCTCTTTTGTCCTCTATGGCCAGATAACTTTCTATACTCCTTTATCTGTATTTCTTATTTCCTAGTAGCAAGAACAGTACTTGACAGTTGTTCCTATAACTTTGAGTTCCAACTTCTCTCCATCTCTCCCTCCGCACCCCTTCCCTTTGGAAGGCAAGTAATTCAATATAGACCATATCTGTGTAGTTTTGCAAATGACTTCCATAATAGTCGTGTTGTATAAGACTAACTATATTTCCTTCCATCCTATCCTGCTCCCCATTGCTTCTATTCTCTCTTTTGATCCTGTCCCTCCCCAAGAGTGTTGAATTCAAATTGCTCCCTCCTTCCATTGCCCTCCCTTCCATCACCCCCCCCAACCCTGCTTATCCCCTTCTCCCCCACTTTCCTGTATTCTAAAATAGGTTTTCATACCAAAATGAGTGTGTATTTTATTCCTTCCTTGAGTCAAGTGTGATGAGAGTAAACTTCATGTTTTTCTCTCACCTCCCCTCTTTTTCCCTCTACTAAAAAGTCTTTTGCCTGCCTTTTTTATGAGATGATTTGCTCCATTCCATTTCTCCCTTTCTCCTCCCAATGTATTTCTCTCTCACTGCTTAATTTCATTTTTTTAAGATACGATCCCATCTTATTCCATTCACTCTGTGCTCTCTGTCTCTGTGTGTTCATGCACACGCATGTCTGTGTGTGTGTGTATGTAATCCCACCAACTACCCAGATACTGAAAAGTTTCAAGAGTTACAAATATTGTCTTTCCATATAGAAATGTAAACAGTTCAACTTTAGTAAAGTCTCTTATGACTTCTCTTTGCTGTTTACCTTTTCATGCTTCTCTTCATTCTTGTGTTTGAAAGTCAAATTTTCCTTTCAGCTCTGGTCTTTTAATCAAGAATGCTTGAAAGTCCTCGATTTCATTGAAAGACCAATTTTTCCCCTGAAGTATTATACTCAGTTTTACTGGGTAGGTGATTCTTGGTTTTAGTCCTAGTTCCTTTGACTTCTGGAATATCCTGTTCCACGCCCTTCAATCCCTTAATGTAGAAGCTGCTAGATTGTGTGTTATCCTGATTGCATTTCCACAATACTTGAATTGTTTCTTTCTAGCTGCTTGCAATATTTTCTCCTTGACCAGGGAACTCTGGAATTTGGCCACAATGTTCCTACGAGTTTCTCTTTTTGGATCTCTTTCAGGCAGTGATTGGTGGATTCCTTGAATACTTATTTTGCCCTCTGGTTCTAGAATCTCAGGGCAGTTTTCCTTGATAATTTCATGAAAGATGATGTCTAGGCTCTTTTTTTGATCATGGCTTTCAGGTAGTCCCATAATTTTTAAATTCTCTCTCCTGCATCTATTTTCCAGGTCAGTTGTTTTTCCAATGAGATATTTCACATTATCTTCCATTTTTTCATTCTTTTGGTTTTGTTTTGTGATTTCTTGGTTTCTCATAAAGTCATTAGCCTCCATCTGCTCCATTCTAATTTTGAAAGAACTATTTTCTTCAGTGAGCTTTTGAACCTCCTTTTCCATTTGGCTGATTCTGCTTTTGAAAGCATTCTTCTCTTCACTGGCTTTTTGACCCTCTTTTGCCAATTGAGTTAGCCTATTTTTCAAGATGTTATTTTCTTCAGCATTTTTTTGGGTCTCCTTTAGCAAGGTGTTGACCTGCTTTTGATGCTTTTCTTGCAACTCTCTCATTTCTCTTCCTGGTTTCTCCTCCTCCTCTCTAACTTGATTTTCAAAATTCTTTTTGAGCTCTTCCATGGCCTGAGCCCATGGAATATTTATTCTGGATGTTTGGGATACAGAAGCCTTGACTTCTGTGTCTTTCCCTGATGGTAAGCATTGCTCTTCCTCATCAGAAAGGAAGGGAGAAGATACCTGTTCACCAAGAAAGTAGCCTTCTATGGTCTTATTTTTTTCCCTTTTCTGGGCATTTTCCCAGTCAGTGACTTGACTTCTGAATGTCCTCTCCACCCCCACCTCGCCTCCAGATCCGCCCAGCCAGCACTTGGGGTCTGAGATTCAAATGCTGCTTCCAGGCCTCAGGGCTTTGGGCGGGGGCAGGGCTGCTATTCAGTGTGAGATTAAGTTCAGTTGCTCAGGGGTGGGCAGGGCTGCCTCACTGGGCTCAGTTCCCTCAGGGGACTTATGCAGAGACCTTCAACAATGGATCTGAGCTCCTGTCTGCCTTGAGAGCCCTGTCACCTCCACTGCTGCCTCCTGAGGGGGCCTGAGTTATGGGGACACCCCATTCCCCTCTCACCAAGCTTTGGCACCTGTGGGTGGAGGGACCCGCATGGCTGCCAGAGATTCTGTCTCTGAAGCCTGCTGGGATCTGCTCCTCTCAGTGCTGCACAGCCAAGGCAGGGCTGGGCTCCGCTCCGGGTCCAGTGCTCAATGAACCTTTCACATCGGTTTTTCAGGGCTCTCTGGAACAGAAATCTCCTCCACTCCATTGTTCTGTGGCTTCTGCTGCTCCCAAATTTGTTGGGAGTTCTTCTTTACAGGTATTTTATGGGCAGTGGGTTTCAGAGCTAGCATATGTGTGTCTTTCTACTCCACCATCTTGGTTCCTCCCCCGAGACTGATCTAGTCTTAAGAATTTGCTTTTGTATATTGTCAGGGTAAGTGTCTTCAGATAGGAATATTACTGGCTATCATCTTGAGTTAATTGTATCCCATCAGCAAGAAACTATTGAACGTATCGACTTTCCATGGGAAGATGATCTCTGGATGTCTCCAAAGGCTCTGTATTCTCACCAAGTTGACTGAAAACTAATGTAGTTTGTCAAGGTTCTCTACAACAATTCTCTAATATATAAAGTATTTGTAAAGCATTAAAGTGCTGTCTACATGCAAATTATTAGTACTGTAACACTAACTGCTTCCATTGGGCAGTGGGAAAAACTGATGCCACCTAGATTTCTGTAGAGTGAAGATCCAAGGAGGATGCAATATGGAAGAAAGACAATCTGTTAAGAGGAATACAAGACATCACCCTACTATCATTGCCATAGAGAAGAGAGGTTTTCAACGGGTGAGGGAGCACTTTGTGTCTCTCTGTTTTAGGAAATTTTCTATCTTGTTCTTCTGGAGTTTAGCCTGACCACATGCATTCACTATGTGATCATATTTTTAGTCGGACATCAAAAAAAAAGACACTGGGAAGGGATTAGACTGAATTAGCTTAACAACCAGAAATTTGAAATGGAAATCACTATGTGATCAACCAGTTGACAAGATGTCATTTCCCCTCCTATAAACCTCTGTTGGGTAAGACAGATTTTTACACACAACTGAGTGTTTATATATGTATGCAAGCATGTATGGATGCATTGTGTATGTACATATATGCATACATACATATACACACATACATGTATATATCTGTGTATGTATATATACATAGATACATATATAAATATATAGATTTAGATGAGACTAAGGTTTAAGCATTGACATTCACTGCCACCCCTATTTTCCACTCCATTATTAAAGATCTTTCTTGCATGTCTCTTTTATGTGGGAAAATTTTCTGCATTCTACCTCTCTCTTCCCTCTTCTCAAGCACATCCTTCTTTCATGCCCCCTTCATTTGTTTTGGACATTATTCCAACATAATCTATTCACACCCATGTTCTCTGTCTATGGGGACTGTTTCTAATTGCCCTTGTAATGATAATGTTCTTTGGAGTTACAGGTATCATCTTTCCATAAGAAATGTAAACAATTTGACTTTAATGAGCCTCATGATTTCTTTAATGTTTACCTTTTTATGTTACTCTTGAGTCTTGTGTTTGTGAAATTTTCTATTCAACCCTGTTCTGTTTAATAGAAATGCTTGAAAGTCCTCTCATTAAATATCCATTTTTCCCCTGAAGTGTTCTACTAAGTTTTGTTGAATGAGTTGTAATCCTAGCTCCTTCGCCTTCCAGAATTCCAAGCTAATATACTTAAGATACTAAATGTTATATTATCCTAACTGTAGTTCCATCATGTTTGAATTGTTTCTTTTTGACTGCTTACAGTATTTTCTCCTTGACCTGAGAGCTCTAGAACTTGGATATAATATTTATGAAGTTTTCATCTTGGGATCCCTTTCCAGAGATAATTGGTGATTTCTTTCCATTTCTATTTTACTCTTTGGATCTAAGATATTGGGGCAATTCTTCTTTACAATTTCTTGAAATGGGATGTTTAGGTGCTTTTTTATCATGACTTTCAGGTAGTCCAATCTTTTTAAAATTATTTTTCCTTGATAAATTTTTATGTCAGCTGTTTTTCTGATTAGATATTTCACGTGATCTTCTATTTTTCTTCCTTTCTTTTGACTTTGTTTTATAGTTTCTTGATGTCTCGTAGAGTCATTAACTTTTACTTGCCCAATGCAAATTTTTCAGTTCTTTTCTTCAGTGAATTTTGGTACCTCCTTTTTCATTTGTCCTATTCTGCTTTCTAGGGTTTTTTTTTTCTTTAATGCATTGTTACATCTCTTTTATCATTAGGCTAATTCTTTTTGCTAAGGTATCATTTCCTTCAGGTTCTTTTTTTGTGTCTGTTTTACCAAGTTGTAAATTCTTTTCTCAGTTTTTTTTTCTATCACTCTTATTTCTTTCTTCAATTTTCCTTCTCCCACTCTTATCTTTCTTTAACTTTTTCCATAAATTCCTGTTGGACTTGGGTCCAATTAGCAACTTTCTTTGAGGCTTTGTTGTAACTGTTTTCACATTGTTTTCTTCCTCTGAGTTTGTGTCTTGATCATACTAGTAGATTTTTGAGATCAAGTTCTTTGTCATTGTTTGCTCATTTTCAGTCTATTTCTTCACTTTGAACTTCATGATAAACTTAGGCTGGGCTGGAGAGGCACTGTTCTAAGTTTTAGGCTTTTTCATGCTATTGTTTTCAGAACTAGTTCATGAGGTCTAGAAGTTTTTAAAGCTCCCAAGATGGTATGACCAAGAGAGAACTGTATTCACTGTTCTCCTAGTCCACACTCTTGTCTTTACTGAGGAAAAGTCCCTGCTGCTTTGCAAGCACAAACCCTAGAATTCTTCTTGGCTCTGTATCTGTGACCTGGTTCCCTACTCCCTTGCAGTCACAAATGCTTGTACTCCTCCTGTCCCTGCAATTGAGACCAAAGTTTCCACTCTCCTGTGAGTATATGAGATTCATTCCACTCTGCCATGGAACAGACACCCAGAACCCCGAGGAATATATACGTGTGTGTGTGTGTGTGTGTGTGTGTGTGTGTGTGTGTATGCAGGTGTGGTCAATGCTTTCCTGGTTTTCACTCTGGTCTTTGCCCAAAAACAGCCCTGGCTCTCCTGCAGTCATATGTCCTAGTGCTGCTCTCTGCCTTGGAATTGCAACCACGACTCCTGCTCCCTTGTGATCAAGCACATTCTTTTTCCATGAACAGCCACTCAAAACTGTGTATGATTAGTAGAGTCACCAATCAACACTAGCTTGACTGAGTGCCAGCAAATGGTTTCATATAATCTCTTCCTGAACAGTTACCCCATCATTTAACTCAATTTTATCAATTTACCCAATAATTTAATCTCTGGGTTGAGAGTTCCTGAAGCTGCTGCTGTTGCCATTGCCACCTCCAAAGCCCATTGCTGTTGCTGTTCTTGTGCTCCAGGGAGACTTCTACCATGGTGCCATTGCCCTAAGTTGTCTTGGGCTAGAAATATATATATATATCATCCTGACCTTTTGCTCGTTCTGCTGTTCCAAAATTATATTTGTTGTATTATCTTAAACTTTATTTTAAAGTTTATTTTAAAGTTGTTTAGAGGTAAATGTTGGGAGAGTTTGATTGGGTTTCTGCTTCTAATTCATCATTTTGATTGCCTAATTTGGTGATGGATTTTTCATCATCCTTCAGAAGATCTTATCTAATGTCCAGAACATAGAGATAAACATCAAGCTCTTGAACTGGAAACATCTCCATTCATCTTTCAAAAAAATACCAGTACTATAATCTACACTGCTGGTACAAACTCCAGAAATGATTTGTATTAATTTATCATCATTATAATACAAGTATTGTTCTGCCTGGAGAGAGGAACATCCAGAGCAGTAGAGTCCCTTCATGCCCTTGGATATCTCTCTAACAGAAGATATTTCAAAGTCACATTTTATAGAATTCTTGAACAAGAAATATTTCACAATATGGTAAAACAGTTACACAGTGGAGGGTAAGATAAATCTTTGCTTCATCAAACAGAAAAAGTCGTATAACCTTTTAGCATAATTCTTTTTCCTAAGTCATTCTCTTGAAAGCATTTAGTTCTTGTACAATCCTTCCCCCAAAGAGTTCCCCTCAACCACTCCAAATGGTTATCAGTTATATGAAATAACCAAATTTGCTTCTTCTGTTAGATAAAGATGATGAAGGGAAGTTTGACTTCAACATTTGGAGCTGTGTAGTTTGGTGGGCAAGGCTCATCATACACAGCTCAGCCATTTTGATTCAAATTAGCCTGATCAGAAAGAGGAACACATTGAAAGATGAACTGTTTCTCATTTGCATCTAGCAAATGACCTTAATGTTGCCAAGATCACTTCCATTGAAGAAAAAGAATTGCCACTCAATTCACAGACAGTCTGGGTTAGACAGAATTAACTGCACTGTTGGGAAAAACTTGATGAAGGTGCCATTTTCTGACCTAAGTTGAAGACCAAATCATGGAAGAAAATGTTACATCATCAAGCATTAGGAATATTCATATAATTCAGGGCTTATTTTCACTGGATATCAATCCAACAGCAGCATCATTATTGGAGACTGTAGAATCTCTCAGCCAACATGCTAAGTGGTGTGGAGAAAATCATATTGGTTCTGGGAGCTGGAGAGAGCCTACTTGGGATGTTGGGGAATGGTTTCATGGTACTAGTGATTGGTATTGATTGGATCAAGAACAAGAAACTGACAACAGGGGATCTCATCCTAGTATGTGTGGCCATTTCTAGAATAGGTCTGTTATGCACGTTAACATGCACTAGCTTTCTAATTCTGTCTAGACTCATTCATCAGTAAGATGAAGGTTCTTGATATTTTCTGGAAACTGACCTACCTTTCAAGTGTTTGGTTTACTACTTGTCTCAGTGTCTTCTACTTCCTAAAAATCGCCAACTTTTCCCACCCCCTCTTCCTCTGGCTGAAGTGGAGAATAAACAATGTGATCTGCATGCTACAGGGACCTTTGCTCTTTTCTTTGTCCATTGAACTTGTATTGAAAGACACAGCTTATTCCTATTTAATCAACAAGGGAAACAGCACAAAAGCATTGCAAGAGTTGGAGAAGAATAGAAGTCAATATCTCACCATTCACGTTATCATGAACTTCTTGCATATAATCCCCTTTACTCTGGCTCTGATCTCATTTTTCTTCCTCATCCTCTCCCTCTGGAGACACATCCATCAGATGAAACTCAATGCTACTGGATGCAGGGACCCCAGCACAGAAGCCCATGTTCAATCCATGAAAGCTATATTCTCTTTCCTCATCCTTTTTGTCCTATTCTATTTGGGTACATTCATCTCCCAGTGGAACTACTTAATTCCAGACGACAGGCTGACTGTGATGCTTGCATTCCTATTGCTACTTCTCTATCCCTCAGGCCATTCCTTAATCTTGCTTCCGTACAACAGCAAACTAAGACAGGCAGCCCTGAAAATGTGGGGGCAGGTGAGATGTCATCTGAAAAGAAGTAAATGAGATAAATCTTCGACTTGAGAGGAGTATTTGAGGTCTTAACCTTTCTGTGGGAGAAGAAATTATCATGCAGCTATTTTAAAAATTTCTCCAGATTCTTTCATTCATTGTAAGAATAAGACAAATCCATAGTGTATTGGACTTGGACTGAGGAAGGTCTTAATGCCAATCATGAATCTGATCAGATTGTGTGAGCACAGACAGGTTACATAAGCTTTCTGTACCTCAGTTGCCTCCTTTTCAAAATGGCAGCAATAACACCTGTAGGTTTTCTTTAAGGATCAAGTAAGATAATATATAAGCAAACTGGTGCTCATGTCCCCCTTTCAGTACACTAGATTTGGTTCATTTGGGTTAACTCTAATAAGCTTAGTTTTTCATTTTGAATTGTTGGTTTCCTCTTCATTTACCCCAAGAAGGTTACCTAACATTTTCATGACATAAATTTTGTTTCTAGTTTTCCCCAAATGCAAGTGTGAGTAAAAGGTTCCCCTAGCCTCTATATAATCAGTCAAGTGATCAAATAAATGTTGAGTCCAGGCTAGCCTTTTTTTCCACCTTATAGAAAATGCATCACATACACAGGACTCACAGGAGCCCATAAACAGGTGGAGGAAATGTATAAAGTAATCAAATATCTCCAATCCAAGAATGAAACTGAGTTTGACTTTGGGACTTTGGATTGGGGCAACACCTTGATATTTCAAGGATCCCTCTCTCCCATTGGGTTCAATATAATTCTTTCCAGAACCAATCACAGATAACGTGTGATTGAGATACCAACCCCAACCAGAAAATATATTTTGGGGCTTTTGAACACATATTCCCCAACTCATTTGTCACTTGTCAGTTATAGAGACCATGCAGAGTATCTTTTTCTTTGTCCAAGGGAGGTCACTCAACCAGGTAATCTCTTTCTCAGACCACTAGCCCTGCTTCCAGCCTAATCCAGTGATAACTGTCCAGGGGACCAACCATTGTGAAGATGAAACCTGATCATTGCCTCTACAGAATCCACAGCTCCTGGAGACCTGGAATGGAAAACGGCTGTCCGCTAAAATTCTTTGCACTGTCAAAAGCACAGCATCAGATATGCATGTAGTTTTGTCAGTGGAAATGACATGTCCAATGAGATAATCAATTGCTTTTTTGCTTCACACTAAGGACTTCCATCTACCTTACATCTGGAACCTCCTTTCTGTGTTGTCCCCATTTATAGAATATGAACTCCTTGTAAACAGGAATTCCTTTACTTTTCTACTAGTATCCTAAGGTGCTTAATAAATGCTTTTTTTCTATTCATTCATTTCCATTGTTGTTTTGCTGAAAGGATGTGAGTAACTCAAAATTACTGAATGAGATTCCAGGAGATTGAATCTCATCAGAAGAGACTTCTCTCCCCATAGTGCATACACACATTGTGTGTGTGTGTGTATGTGTGTGTGTGTGTGTGTGTGTGTAATATAAATCTATAATATTTATGTAATATTTAAGTGCTATATACATAAGATATAAATTACATGAATGATATATAACGTACTTAAAACAATGTCTAAAGTATATATGAAATATAAAATGATAATAGAATATCACATGATATCATATTCTATACAATATATATTTAGTATATACATTATATATTATACTTATATATTATACAAACAGTAAGAGGAGGCAGGGCTCTTCTGATGATATTCAATTCAATATGCACAAATATACATATATGTACACATCTATCTATCTATTTATTTATCTGTCTGTCTATCTATCTATCTATCTATCTATCTATCTATCTATCTATCTATCTATACAGGGTATAAAACCAACTCAGAACTTTCTTTCCCCTGACCACAAGATGATAAAAATTAAAAGCAGTAAATCATTTTTGAAGAAAGCATTCAAATGAAACATGGGTTAAATAATTTAATCTTACAGAATATGTGGGTTAATGGAAAAACCATAGAAACCACAGATAACTTCATGAAAGAAAATAACAATATGATTCTGTCATCAAATGAGAAAACATATAATAGTTTTGTGGGATGCCACCAAAGCAGTCCTTAGAGGATTTTTTAATCTCTAAAAACCTGGACCAAGAGAAGAGGGAAAAGAGCTATGCAATGATCCGAGACAACTATTAGGGCTTATCATGAAAAATACTATCCATCCCCAGAGGAAGAACAGATGGAGTCTGAATACAAATTGGAGTGTATTTTTTACTTTATTTTTCTTGGAGTTTTTTGGGCAGTGGGTCTCTGTTTTCTTTTACAACATGACCAGTATGGAGATATGTTTTGCATGACTGCACATACATAAGTTATATCAGATTGCTTGCCTTCTCTACAAGCGGGTGGAAAGGGAGAGAAAGAATTTGGAACTCAAAATTTTATAGAAAATGTTAAAAATTGTTTTTACATGTATTTGGGGAAAAGTAAAATAGTAAACAAACACTTTATAATAAAAAAGTAAAGAGAAAGAATAGATCAATGAATTTGGTATGCAACTAAAATAAATAGAAAAACAACAGATGAAAATTTCCAACTAAAGAGAAAAATAGAAATTCTGAAACGAAAGAAGGAATAAACAAGATTGAAAACAAAATTTCATTGAACTGACAGTTTTTAAAAATTAATAAAGTAGAAAAACTTTAGCTAATTTGATATAACAGAGAGAGAGAGAGAGAGAGAGAGAGAGAGAGAGAGAGAGAGAGAGAGAAGTTACACACAAAAAACCCAAAATGAAGGAAATTATTACAAAATGCTTTAAATAATTATATGCCATGAAAAGTTATAAAGCATGAATGGAGACTTCCTTGAAATAATAAGCAGTACCTACTTCAAACCATCAGCAAGCATTATAGGTAATGGGGACAAGCTAGATGCATTTCCAGTAAGATCAAGAGTGAAGCAAGGATGTCCATCATCACCACTGTTATTCAGTATGGTACTAGAAATATTAGCTTTAGCAATAAGAGAACAAAAAGGTATTGAAGAAATTAGAATAGGCAAAGAAGAAACTAAGTTATGACTCTTTGCAAATGATATGATGATATACTTAGAGAATCTCAGAGAATCGGGTAAATAACTACTTGAAATAATAAACAACATTGGCAAATTTGCAGGATACAAAATAAACCCACATAAATCATTTGCATTTCTATATATTACTAATAAAGCCCAACATCAAAAGATAGAAAGGGAAATTGTATTTAAATTATGGTAGACATTATAAAATACTTGGCAGTCTGCCTGCCAAAACAAACCCAAGGACTATATGAACACAATTACAAAACACTTTTCACACAAATAAAATCATATCTAAGTAACTGGAAAAACATCAGTTGCTTGTGGGGAGACTGAGCTAATGTTAAAATGACAATCCTACCTAAATAAATTTACTTATTCAGTGCCATACCAATCAAACTACCAGAAAATTATTTTCTAGAGTTAGAAAAAATAATATGAAAACTCATGTGGAAGAACAAAAGGTCCAGAATATTAAGGGAATTCATAAAAAGAAATGCTAAGGAAGGTGTCCTAGCCATACCAGATCTCAAATTGTATTATAAAGCTGTAATCATCAAAACCTGTTGGTACTGGCTATGAAAAACAAGGATAGATCAGTGGAATAGATTAGGTACACAAGATACAGTGCTCAATGATTATAGCATTCTACTGTTTGATAAACCCAAGGACCCCAGCTTGTGGGATAGGAACTCGCTGTTTGACAAAAACTACTGGGAAAAATGGATAATATTGTGGCAAGAACTGGGCATAGACCAATGCCTGACACTGTACTCAAGAATAAAGTCCAAATGGGTACACCAACTGGGTATAAATGCTGATACTTATAAATAAATTGGGGGAGCAAGGAATAGTGTATTTGTCAGATTTATGGAGAATGGAGAAATTAATGACCAAACAAGAGACAGAGAACGTTATGAAGTGCAAATGAATAATTTTGATTATATTATATTGAAATATTTTTGCACAAGCAAAGATAATGCAACCAAGATTAGGAGGGAAGCAGAAAACTGGGAAAGAATTTTTACAACTAGTGTCTGTGATAAAAGGCTCATTTCTAAAATGTATAGAGAACTGAGTCAAATTTACAAGAATACAAGTCATTCCCTAATTGGTAAATGGTTCAAGGATATGAACAAGCATTTTTCAGAGGAAGAAATTAAAGCTATCTACAGTCACATGAAAAAATGTTCTAAATTAAAACAACTATGAGGAATCACATCACACCTATTACATTTGACTAACATGACAAAGCAGGGAGATGATAAATATTGGAGAAGATGTGGGAAAGTTGGAACACTAATTCATTGTTGGTGGAGCCATGAACTGATCCAATCATTCTGGAGAGAAAGTTGAAACTATGCCCAAAGGGCTATAAAAGTGTGCATAGGCTTTGACCTAGAAATACTACTTCTAGGACTGTATCCCAAAGAGATAATAAAAATGGGAAAAGGACACACACGTACCAAAATATAACAGCTCTTTCTGTGGTGGCCAAGAACTGGAAATCTAGGGAATGCTCATCAATTGGGGAACGGCTGAACAAGTTGTGATATATGAATGTAATGGAATACTATTATGAAATAATAAATAATGAACAATTGGACTTCAGGAAAATCTGGAAAAACTTATATGAGCTGATGCTGAGTGAAATGAGAAGAACCAGAACCACATTATACACAGTAACAGTCACAGGGTGCGAGAACTCTTTCTGATAGATTTAGCCCTTTACAACAATGCAAGGACCTAAAATATTCCCAAAAGACTCTTGATGCAAAATGTCATCCACATTCAGAGAAAGAACTATGGAATCAGAATGCAAAATGGAGAAGACTATTTTGTTTTGTGTTACGTTTTGTTTTGGTTTTTCTCATGATTTCTCCCATTCATTTTAGTTCTTCTATGCTTCGTGACTAACGTCAAAATGTGTTTAATAGGTATGCATCTGTAGAACTCATTTAAGACTGCATATCATTTCAGGGAGGAAGGAGAAGGGAGGGGAAGAAAATTTACAACTTATAGAAGTGATTGTTGAGAACTGAAAACAAATAATTAGTTAAAAAATAAACAAAAAAGTTATAAAGCATGAAATGGATGGTTACAAAAATATTTTTGAAATTGTATTTATGGAACAAGAAATAGAAAATGTAAAAAACTAAATTTCAGAAAAAGAAATAAAGCAAACCATAAATGAATTCTCAGAGAGGAAGGAAGACAGGTTCAATGGTTTTAGAAAGTAATACTATCAAATATTTAATGATTTATTATACCACATAAATCTCTTGCAAAAGTAGGAAAACGAGGAATTTAACAAAGTTTTTATCATGGTCATATAAATATGATCTTAATGCCTAACTATGCAGAATTTTTAATAAAGTATTAACTTAGACGTTATTGCAGTTCATTTATAAAAATTACATACCATCCTTCTGTTGGATTTTGAGCAACAATTTGAGGCTGTCTCAATATTAGGAAAACTATATGGTACACAATTATTGATAATCAGAATTACACAGTTATAGCAATAGATCAAAAAGAAAGGCTTTTGACAAAATATGATATACATTTTGTCAAAAATATTTAAAAGGATAAGAAAAAATGGACTTTTCCTTAAGGTGGTAATTAGTATCTATTTAAAACCAAAAACTAGTATTATGTAATGGCAAAATATTAGAATCATTTTCAATAATAACAAGGTGAAAACAAGTATATCCACTCTCACTACTATTTTTAGATTTTTTCTAAAAATGCTAGTTATAGAACACAACAAAGAAAAAACTGAGGAAAGAAACATATTCAAAGAGAAAAAATAATGCTTTTCTAGATTTTTACTTCCATAGCGAATCTTAGCTGATTTACACCGTAACTTCAATAAAAGAACATTTCCAATAACCCCATAAAAACCTTTGTTTTTAAATTTAAACATTTTAAATAAACACTGCGGCAAGGGCTCAACTAGATCACAAATTCAGAAGTGGAAGAAACCTAAAAGATCCCTTGATCTCTAAGGAAGGGTTCCCTGTATCCCTCAATTAAACAAGTTGAGTCCTCTCCTTTGACAAAGGAAATAGGGGTTATCAATAAACTCAGAAGGAAAAGATAAAAAAAGACTACAGAAAGGAAATTGAGTCTGAGAAAGGTGAATGGCATTGCCCATGGTCACACAGACATTCTCTGCTCAAGGCCTTCTCTATGATCCTGTGTGAATTTTTAGGAACTTTGTTACGAGGTATGTAGCACAAGACTTCTAGGGCTGGATTGCAATGGTTAAGGATGGGTGTATTTCTAGCCACTTGCCTCTCTCTCCATCTATCTATCCACATAGCAAAATGATGACTTTCTGACTCAGAGGTAGAAAAGAAGCTGATTTTGTACTCTCTGTTAAACTCCATGTGGAGTGCATGCTAGTAAGAGAAAAAATTTATAGTAAATACTGTAAACTTGGTGACTTGTCCAAGCAAAAGTAAAGACTGGAAAGCTTTTCTTTCCAGACTTGCTTTACCCTCAGGATGGACACTCGTGACTCATTTTGTTCTCAGTACCAAAAGCTATTATTTGCTAGTAGAATGATTGCAACTTTCAGATGAAAGGCCTGAGGAGAGAGAGATACACTGTTGACCTTAATTAGACCTGTACTAGCTTTCATGGCATCCACAAAGGGCCATGAGAATAGATGTTTCTTTTTGAAAGCTTACTTTCTTGGAAAATACAAAAAAAATAAATCCTTTCATGGCTCTATTTACCCTCTACCCAACAGTCCCAAAACCAATTTTATAGGCAGTGACCTTGGATGTCAGTATTTCAGCTCCAAACCAATGAGCTCTCTCCGAAGAAGTTATAATAGCATTTAGGGACCCTGGAAACACTTGACTTCATCAGACTTTTTTTGGTCTCTTGAACAAATTTCTAACTTGTTTGGGGGAAGGTAAGGGAGGAACAATAGAGGATAGGATAGTAGAGGAAGAAAGAGGACTATCAGATCACAGGAAGGCAGACCTAGTGATGGAAGATACTTTGTAGTTACCTGTCAACCAGTCAATAAATGAGCTAGCAACTATTAAGATCCAATTCTGTGACAGATGCTGTGTATTTGGCACTGGGGAGGAAGCTGAGAACCAAGAAGTGAAGCAAGTTTTTAAAAGGTAACAAGATGATAAGTGCCAGTGATGAGATTTGAACTTCAGTTGTCAGCTTCCAAAGTCAGTCATTTTTCCATTGGTGACTTCCAGTGGGGGAAGGATGCCATGAGAAGGGAGCAGAGGATGGGATTTGAATTAGGTCTTCTTCAGCCTGGGTAGAGACTACTAAGAGAGGGGCAGCTGGGATGAAGTAGAAACAAAGTTGGACTTAGAGGACTTACTTGGGTTCAAAAACCATCTCTGTGATTGTTGGAGTGGAAAGGACGCTCAACTGGGAAGTGTTGAACTTGAAGTCACTGGAACTGAGTTCACATCTTGACTCTGCTGTATGATCTTGGGCAAGTCTTGGAATCCCACCAGAATTCATAGGCCACACAGGATTTGTAGGACAAAATTTGTAGAGCAAAATTCCTGTTTGAAGATTTGGCCACTGGAAGTAATGACTCCTGTCTCCTTCCAATGGGAGTAGGATACAATGGAAAGAGCCCTAGCTCTGGTTGAACCCATGATTCAGTCTAACTGCTGATCTTTTATTAGAATATGATCTTTAACCTCTGTAGGCCTCCGTATTTATACATACACACATATGTGTACATGTATGTGTGTATGCATGAGTGTATATACGTATATGGGCATGTATTTGTTAATGTATACATGCATGTTTATATATTTGCATATGTTTGCATATTGGATTAATTGGTTTATATTGTACATCATATATGTGTGTGTATATACATACATCTATAGTATGTGTGTGTATATATAGTATACATATATGTGGAGAGAGAGACAGAGAGACAGAGAGAGAGAGAGAGAGAGAGAGAGAGACTATGGTGGCTTAATTGGATGGAATTCAATTTCTCTAATGCCCTACTTTCGACTTTCTAAACTTTACATTGTCCCTTTGGGACTAAAAATGAGAGCAGGTGATGCATGATAGATGGAGTGCTATGGGTGCAGAACAGTAAATAGACCACCAATATGACTAGATCATATGATGTACAGAGGTGAGTGATATATGGTATGTGGCTGTTCTCGAAGAGGACCAAAATGACATCACCATGATAAAGTGAACTTTCAATGTGTACAACTGTGGCTGATCAGACCAATACAAGTTCAGAATGCTCTACCACAGATTGGGCACAGACAATCCATGTGAACATTTGGGATGGATACTCCAAATTTGCACATCCTATGTTTCCTTTGTGACATTTTAATTCTGCTTTGCTCATAGAGTACAGCACCCTTTCTGATGTGTGCACCCAATACTGAGCAATCCTATGTCAGTGTCTCCTATGTCGCACAATCAAATCCAAAGTTCTTGAGAGAGACCTTGAGAATGTCCTTGTATCACTTCTTCTTACCACCATGTGATGGCCTGTCCCATGTGAGTGATATATAAAACTGGCAAGGTAGGAGGAGACCAGGTTATGAAAGAGTTTTGAGTCCCGAACAGAGACTTTTATATTCAACCATAAAAGTAAAAGTCACTGGAGTTTCTAGTCAGACCTGAACTTAGGGAAAATCAGTTGAAGAGCTGTTGAGGATTCACTGGAATGGAGAGAGAATGGTGACATAGAGACCAATTATGAGGCTATTGCAAAAGTTTAGGCGAGAGGTGATGAAGGCTGTATGAGTGGAGAGGAGGTACTAGAGAGATGGAAATGTCAAGATTTGGAAACTGATTCTATCCATGGGGCTAGTGGGAAGGAGGAGTTGAGGATGACTCAGAGATTGGGTCTAGACTAGATGACTAAAATGACTAGAATGAATGGTGGTGGTGCTATTGATGTTAGAGAAATTCAGAAGAATGGGTTTTGGGGAGGAAAAGAAAATAACTTCTGTTTTGGACATATTGAATTTGAAATGACATCCAGTTGGAAATATCCAGTGGGAAGTTGGAGGTGAAAGACTGGAGTTCAGGAGAGAGAGATTAGGGCTGGATATACAGATACAGGACTCATCAATATAGAGATGATAATTGAACCTATAGAACTGAGAAAAACACTGAGTGAGGTAATCTAGAGGGAGAAGAGAAGCAAGGACATAGTCTTGGGGGACACTCGCAGTTAATGGGTCAGACACAGAGAGGAGGGAGTATCCCAGAGGAGAAGCTTGTCAAGAAGGTCACACACAGCAGAGAAGTCAGAGAGAATTAGGGTTGAGAAGATGGACAATTAGATCATTGCTCAATTCAGAGAGAGTGGACTTAGTTGAGCCAAGAGATTGGAAGCAAGTCACTTAAGACAGACAACTTTGTCAAGGAGTTCAACTGAGAAGGGGAGATCTAGAGGATATGAGTGAGCAGGCACGGGCAGACAAAGTGTGTGTTTCTTAAGAATGGGGAGACGTGAGGGTGTGCAAGCAACAAGGGAAAGAGCTTTTAGAGAGGGAGACACTGCAAATCATACAGAGAAGAGATGATGGAGAGGGCAATGCGCTGTAGAATGGGGGAAGGGATGGAACGAAAGGTACATATAGAGGTCTGTCTCTGTGTGGTGAGACCAACCAGGACTTTTAGAGTAGGTTCCATCCAGGAGTCTCTAAACCCATAAATCGACAAGTCCATTCATTTGTTTAGAGGGGGAAGGGGCAGGGAATAGTAGCACCTACTCACTATGAGGCTCAAATGAAAAGAATACATACAGAGAACTCCACAAAATTTAAAGCTTTCTCTCAATGCCACCTGCATCATAAGAGGATTAAACCACATGACCCAAAGAAACATTACTCATCAATTAGGTCAGAGGCTCATACATGTAAAGTTGGAAGCAGTCATTTACAGATGAGATGAAGAGAAATTATTTACTCAAGGTCACACAGCTAATAAGGACTCAGGATTCAAACCCAAGTCTATCTCCCATACCTGAATTTTTCCAACTGCTCTGGATCTTAGCTCTAGAACTGGAACCAACCTTGGAGGCTATCTCCTCCAAACCTCTCATTTTACACATGAGAAAAATGTCTCCCAGAGATGGGGAGTGATTTACTGAAGTCACATGGCTAATAAGCAAAAGTTAGGATTGGAACCCAACTCATTGCACCACAGTTATTAGAGGATTGTGAGTCGTAATGCTTCTTACAAAACTCTTAGGTAGATGCTTTCCTTGCTCAACCTTAGCCTCCCTCGGATGAATGGTCTACTGGGATTTTTTTAAATCCACAGGGATTTGAATGGTGAAGCCAAGGTCAGCCCTCACCCCCTGCCAGTGGTGGTATGTCCTCTGGGGGTAGCCAGAGTTTTGGTAGTGGCTACTGGGTAGCAAGGACTGAACTGGTGAGTTCCCCCAACTGCCCGTGAGTTTGCTACTATTTAAACTTCTGCTATGCAGTGGAAAGTGCTGGACTGAATCCTGGGTCTGCTGCTTAGCAGTCTCTGACCTTGGACAAGTTGCTTACCTGTAAAATGAGAGGGCTGGACTATATTTCCTCTGAAATTCCTTCTAAATATATGATCCTAGTTTACCTCACTTTAACTCTCTGGATTTACGTTTCCTAGTTTATAACATGGGAAGAAGACCGATCAAGAGAGTTGGATTTGGAGTCAAAAGTTCTGAGTTTGAATCCTGGGTCTGCTTCTTATTGTCTGTAAAAAAAGCCTCTTTTCCTCCTCTCCAAGTTGCAGTTTTTTCCTGTGTAAAAATGGGGCTGATAAAACCCACCTTTACAGTGCTCTTGGCCATGTTCTCTCCAAGGGTCACTCAAAAGACAAGGACCCTAGACCCCTCTTGGTTTGGAGGAGATGTATCCCAGCATCCTCACTGACCTCTTCCTGGGGTAGTTTTGCCCTGATTTGTCTATGGGTTGCATGTGTACTCACCAGTCCAGCCTTTCCCACCTTTGTATTTGTGGGAAGGAGGAAGACAACCATGTGACCTACTGTAAGCTAACTTAGTAAAATCAGCCAAGAAGCAATTACCAGGGAAGTGGAGAAAGGATGGAGCTGGCTAGAACCAGAGACTGGAGCCTGGCAGTGGGAGGGAATCTGCATCTTTGAAACCCCCTTGTCACATGCCAAATGTCAAACTGTCGTCTGACTTCAAATTCAATGCTCTTTGCCTTGTACCACCTACCCTCTGTCATTCACTCTCTATGTCTTCACCAACCAATTTACCAAATAAACTATTTTGCACAAATTAAAAAGAAAACCCTTGGGCTGCAAATGGAAGGAAGGTGATGGTTGTTCATTCTTCTCCCTCCTTTCCCATCCTGTCTTAGAAAATACTGTGAGCCTGATGCTTCCCTGGGAGTAGGTTTACCTCTATTTATTCAGCATTTACTTGGTCACTTTAGCTGGCAAAATGTAATAAAGCTGTTAAGCACTTGGCACATCTAAACCTTATGCAATATTGCTGGAATGCAGCAGAAAGGACAGATTGGGGAGTACCTGGGAGGGGAGAGGGAAAGATTTAAAATGGTCATAAAAATATCACACTGATCTCTAGCTGGGGGCTTGAGTTAGGAAATAAAATGGTGGAGATTCATTTATACAACATTCCAGAGCAGAGAAAATACTTGGAGGGGAGTTTTTCTAAGCAAATGAGCTAGCAGTCGCTGCTACAGCACCAGCTGGCCCCCCATCCACATCACCTTCTTCATGCAATGGTCATGAAGACCGAATAAGATGATCAATATAAAGCACTGGGGCCATCCAAATGTCCTATAATTATAGCACAGGATCTCAAGTGACTCACGTGATTGGGATCTCTTTGGGGAGATCTCTTTTGAGTCAGCTAGGTGGTGAACTGGATAGAACACTGTGGTGGATGGAACCTAGAGTCAGTTGAACTCCAGTCTTAGACACTTACTAGCTGGGCAACCCTGGGAAAGTCAGTTAAAACTCTGTTTACCTCAGTTTCCTCAACTGTAAAATGGAGATGAGAATAGCATCTACCTCCCAAAGTTGTTGTGAGTATCAAATGAGGTAACATTTGTAAAACACTTGGCACAGAGCCTGGCACACAGTAGGAGCATAATAAATGTTTATTCCTTTATTTCCCCTGTTGTTGTCCTTCTAGTAAAGAGTTTAACGTGGTTTGTCAATGTATGAAATAGTAAAAGGCAGCATCAATAGATCTGTACCTAAGGTAGGATGACTGGGGTTTTGTCCAAGGGCGCTGACATTTAGAAGGTTGTGAAGAATTTTACACTAGTAATGTTTTACACTAACTCCTGCACATTGTTGTTGTTTGTCCTTTGTTTTTGAAAAGGACCAATGACCCCACAGGGTGACATCTTGATAGAGTTGCATGAAGTTGTCAGTCTCACTCTCTTTTCCAGGATCATTGAAGTCCAGTGCAAGACAAAAAGTCAAGATTTTGACTCAGGATGCAGGAGATGACCTTGGGGTCTTCAATGTCCAGCCAAGCTCTCAACACTCCATAGTGTCTGCTTCAGCAGCCTTCATTGCCATTGGAACAAACTATTCTCATCTGCCCATTCAGTCAGGGGAAGTCTTCACGTGCTTGGGGTAGACATCTCTCTAATTCACTTATGGGAGTGCTGCTGGGGTGTGGCCGCTGAGCATGCTACAGCTTCTTGGTTCACTGAGGACACTCAGCTTGGGAGAACTGTGGTTGAGGAATTGGGATTGACTGCACTGTTCCAGACCGTGGGGGAACATTTCACCATCCTTGAGATCTGCACCATCAGCTAAACATCATTAAAAATAAACAAATATTCATTGTTACCCCAAAGCATGGCACCTGCAGTCCTCTTCCTCGTCCCCTCATAAACCCTACAGACAATGTGCTATGTGGATATACTTTCAGAATCTATCTTACAGGTCTTCCACCTTCAGAATTTGTGTCCATCCCCTAAGAGCAGTAGAATGCTATAGTGCCCAGGAGGACAGATACTTAGCTCCCCTAGGTACCCAGCACACACTTATGCCCACATTGATAGTCCTTGAAAAGTGATCTCCTCAGCATCATACCATGTGGGCTGCAGTCCAGAGTCAGAAGACCTGAGTTCAAGCCTGGGCAACCTTGGGCAAGTTATTGAGCAGTCTCAGGCTTCTTAATAGCTAGCATTTATATAACACTTTATCTAGTATCTAGTTGAACTAAATACATGAAAAAAAAATTTTGCATTCTAAACTCCCTCCCTCCCTCTAAGGAGAAGGCAAGCAATATGATGACCATTAGACATGTAACCAGGTTGAAAAAGAAAAGCAAAAAGCTTTTAATGCATAAAATAAACTACCTGGGATAACAAAGGAATCCAGTTCTAATAAAATACCAATATCAGAATCCTTTTAAGTTCCTGGATGCCTGGTTAAGAACTCCTTGTCCTTAACCTTGATGAGAATCCCATTTCATTTTACAGAAGAAGAAACTACATCCTGGAGAGGGGAAAGTCACCAAGATATTTGAGCCCAGGTCTTCAGTTTCAAACCCAGAAGCCCTTCCAGGGATCTCTGTTGTCATTAAGAAAGCAGTCAGAGGCAGCATCTAGAGTCAAGAACATCTGAGTTCAAGTTCAACCTCAGACACTCGCTTGGTTTTCTGACTCAAGACAAGTTACTGTTATTCTGTTAGCCTCAGTTTCCCCATCTGTAAAATGAGGATAACAATAACACCTACCTCACAGGGTTGTTGTGAGGATCAAATGAGATATAAAGTACATGTGCAAACCTTAAAGTGCTGTATAAATGGTAGCGGTCGAGAAGCTAGCTGCCATCCTTCAGGATCCCCT
Source organism: Notamacropus eugenii (assembly GCF_028372415.1). Taxonomy (NCBI): domain Eukaryota; kingdom Metazoa; phylum Chordata; class Mammalia; order Diprotodontia; family Macropodidae; genus Notamacropus; species Notamacropus eugenii. The sequence continues at coordinate 62,181,224 of NC_092873.1, read as the reverse complement.
ATGCACTGATCTATGTGTGGAAGCTGGCAGACAGGCTCATGGTGCCTCCTCGGAAAGTATCTCCTTATCCACTCCCCTAGCTTGCTCCTCTGGTCTGGTCCTGTTTCCAACATGGCAGGCATGCTTCTGGGAGGCAGCCCATCCCTGAGCGAGGACCTGGGTGATGTATGACTGTGTCATGACTTGTTACATTCTGCTAGTTGATAACTCTGTATAATTAATTGGATGCCAACTGATGTGGCAGCAGGTTCGACAGGTACAAAATAAAAGGTTGTCCATGCACCACAGAGCACATCTGTTTAATGGCATAATTCAAATTAATTTCTCTCCATCCAGGATATGAGCTTATGGCTGACTGCTTGGCGGCAGCTCCCAGAGATAAGCCTGACCAACTACGTCTTGCTGATGAGTCTAGCTGCCCTAGAGTTTGGACTGATAAAGACTGGATGATTATTGTCAGCTTTAAGGAGACTGGTAATTGTACAGAGGCTTCTCTGGAATGCTGCAAGAGACCTGGGAGGCCATCTATTCTAACACCTTCCTCCTACAGAGGCAGAAATAAGGGGCAAGAGTTAGAATGGCTTGCCCTAAGTTATACAGCTCAGAACCCTAGATCAGGGCCCCTACAACTCCTGGATCCCTCCTCACCCCTCCCCCAGGAGGTCTATACCCTGCTAGTGAAAGTAAATACCATTGGAGGAATCACCTTTCTTCCTCCCCTGACCTGATGATTCCCAGCTCATCAAGGCGCCAGGGGGTGTCAAAGAGGGACTTTTCCCCAAAAATTTTCTACCATGGCTCCTTTCCTCTCCTTCCCCTCCTGGCTGAGCTCTGACCTCCCCTCCCCCCGACATTCCCATCCCAGCTTATGCCCACTCCTATGGTAAGGAGGCCAGAATTTCTCTTCTCCTTGAACCTTCACACCCATCTCCTGATTGCTAATGCTGATAGGCAAGAATTTCCCAGGACCCTGCCCTGCAGCCTAAATATGATTGTTCATATCAGTTGGACAAGGAGGTAATCACCAACCACATCATGGTGCAATATGGAAGAACACTTGACCTTACCATCTTACACTAAGCTTTGCCCTCCACGTAGGGGCACAGTGATCCAGCAGCTACCTGACCTGAGCCTGGCCATCCATTCCAGCACCCTCAAGAGTTCTCTGATTTTCAGTCCACTCTATAGTCACACCCTCCCCTCAGTTAGATTGAACGGGGACATTCTCAGTTTGCTTGTTTCTTTTTTCATTTTTTATCCCCAGAGCTTAGAACAAGATTTGGCACCTAATAGATATTTAATAAATCGCATTGCTGTACTCATTCTAAATTAAGTCTAATCCTTTCATTTTACAGATGAGAAAACTGAGGTACAGAAAGTGAAAGTCAGTCACACAGGTAGGAAAAGCCAAATTTTGACCTCAGGCTTTCTGACTCAGGATAAGCACCCTTTTCCATCCTTTGCTGAAATCTTCCCCTACCATCAAACTCTTAAGTCCTGCATTCAAAATTCAAAGGACAACAAAGTAGCTGTTTTCTTCAAGGTTAAACTGGATCTAAAGACAGGACCTCTGAGTGCCCATGGGTCTGCATTTCTGAGTCATAAAACTTGGCCGTAGATAAACAGAGAACCAAGCCTCAAATTCAAAGAGACCTAGGTCCATGTGCTGCCTCTAATTCATACTGGTCAGATGACCCTTGACACATCTGCTCATGCCCCTACTCTTTAAGACTGAATATTGCTTACCACTATTAGGTCTATACCCCCACAGATATTTCTTTTTAAGAAAACGATCTACTTGTACAAAAATATTTATAACAGCTTTTTTTTTTTTTTTTGTAGTGGCAAAGAATTGGAAATTTAGGGAATGTCCCTCAAATGGGGAATGGCTGAACAAGTCATGGTGTATGAATGTAATGGAATGCTACTGTGCTATAAGAAATGATGAGCAAGAGGACTTCAGAAAAGCTTGGAAAGTCTTATATGAACCTATTCAAAGAGAATTAAGGCAAAAACATTGTACATAACAGCAGCATTATGCGATGATCGACTATGCATGACCTAACTCTGCTCCCAAAGGGGAATTTTTGACCCTGAATCCTCTAGGTCCTCAAGTGTGACTCTTTGACTGAATCCAAACTTCACAAAACAAATTCCCAATATAAAAGGTTTTGTTCTGTAAAATTTGGACTTGGTCAAAAAGCCACACCCAAGAACCTACAAGACCACATGTGTCTTTGAGATCACAGTTTCCTCAACCCTGTGGCAATTCCAGTGGACTCATGATGGAAAATACCACCTACCTCCAGAAAAAGAACCAATGGACTCTAAAAGAGGATTGAAGTATACTAATTTTCACTTTATTTTTTCATGGTTTTTTTCCCTTTTTGCTCTGTTTCTTCTTCCACAACATGACTAATATGGAAATATGTTTTACATGATTGTATATAAGTAATGTATATCAAATTGCTTACTGTTTTAGGGAGAGGAGAGGAGGGGAGGGGAAGAAAAACTTGGAACTCAATGTTTTAAATGAAAGCTTAAAATTGTCTTTTATGTGTAATTGGAAAAAATAGAATGCATTTTTTAAAAAACTGCATGTTGCTGATCTATATTATCGGTAGAGAAGGATTTCCTCACTGGAAGTTTGCTACTGCAAGGAAATCACAGGTGAGCCAAGAACAAAATTTCAAAACATACCAACTTAGAACATCAAAGTGATTTTGTCATTTGGCTTTTAATAATAACGATTGACATATTCTTGAGGTTTGCCCAGTGTTTTCCATACATTCTTGGTTGATTGAGACAACAACCCTGTAAACATCTCAGAACCATATGGGATCCCGGGGCTAATTAGTCTAACTTGACCCTCAACACCTCCTCTATGGTAAATCCAATAGGCTGTCAACCAGTCAGTCTCTTTAAAAACAACCTCCCTGCGGGGATCCTACTCACTCAGGAGCTGTCCATTCCACTTTAGGGTCTCGGGAATTCTGAGAAAGTTTGTCCTGCAACTGCCTCACTGGTCAGTCCCATCTCCACCCCCACTGCTCCTGCTTCTGGTCTCTGGTGCCAGGCAGAATGGAGGCATTAACTCTGACAGGCAGCAATATCAGCATTTGGACCTGGAGGCAAAGGTTCAACAAAGACACAGAGAGAGATACTGACACCTCCCTCTCCAACTCAGTCCCCACTCGCCTTATAGAGGTGATGAATTGAAAGCATTTTGCAAACCTCAGAGGGCTTTAGAGATATGACTTATCATCGTTGTTTTGAAATACATCCCTAACAGGATTTGTGGTTTCCTAAATTCTTTCTTTGCAACAGAACAGGATGGATACTGTGATTATTTTTGTTTGTTTGTTTTTAAACTGAATCTGGAAGCAAAGGAACTTCCTGCTAAGGACATTCCATCTACTCAATCCAATCTTTTGCTATTATTATTATACAAGAGGAGCAATAATGAGGTCTACAGTGGTCAGGTATGAAGTCAAAAGTCATGGTTGGTCTAATTTTCCCTGTTACCAATTCCCTGAGCTTAGGCCAATCATTTTTCCTTTGTGAGCCTCAGTTTCCTCCTCTGTAAAATAAGGGATTTGTATAGCATGGCCTCCAGGACTCCTTTCTAAAGCTCTAATCCTTGACCCTCAGTACCACTTTGTCCCCTCCACACATGCTCACGAATCCAGTGGCATTGGCTTCCTCACTGTTCTTCACACAAACCCCTAGATCTCTCAGTTCCATCCATTTCCACTGGCAGTCCTCCCATCTGGAAATGCTTTTCTCCCTAATTCCTGTCTCCCATTTGTTTTGGCTTCCTTCAGGTCCCAGTCAAAGTTTCATCTTCTACAGAAAGTCTTTCCTGATGCCCCTGAATGAAGGACCTGCCTATAGCTTGTTTAGACATGGTTGTGTGCACTTTACCTTTCCTATTAGAGCATGAGATCCTTGAGGCTCCAGGGATTGTCCATTCACTTTTCTTTATATCTTTGGTGCTTAGCACAGCACCTGGAAATTAATGGCTGTTAAGAGATATTTGGGATGGGGATTATGAAGTGTTCACGGAGGATGAGCACCTCTGATGGGAGGGGCTGCCCATCCACCTGTGGTATCTTTCACCCAACTCTTACTCGTGGCTTCAAGGAGCGGTAGCATGCACAGGAAAACCATCTTGACAGACAGGTTAAACCAGGTTGAGGGTAACTGACAGGTCATAAACCCATTGGTGGGTGAGGGGGTGTTACCCCAAGCAGTGGGATGGGCGCATGAGAAGTTTGTTGCAATAGTCATGAAGGCAGCTGAAGCCAGTGCTCTGGAAAACATAGAGCCTTGCCAGATATCAAAACTATCAATATCATCTGCTGCATCCCAGGCCATCACTAGAGGACATCTCTCCATGATGTCATTGGTCCTCTTCAAATAACAAAGGACAAACAGTAACAACAGTAAATGTCTATTGACTATTTCATTAAGACCAAAAATATTAAGAGGGAACAGCAGGGAAAATAGACTTTTGTTAATTGAAAAAGTAAATTAAAAAAATTAAAAAGTCTGCTATATGTAAAGTTCTAGCAGCTGTGGAGAAGGCAATGAAAAGTGAAATGGAGTTAATATTTCTCTCTGGGAAACTAGCCTTAACCCAGGAAAAGTTTAGTAACCATAAAGAAATGTCCTAAGGCAATAGAAATCCACAAGATTATAGGATCACAACTTTAAAGCTTGGAGGAACCTCAGAAGTCTAGTTTCACTCATATTAGAGATGAGGAAACTGAGTTCCATGGGATATCACAGGATCCTAGATATAATAATAATAAACGTTTGTTGCTCAAACTCTGACTCTCTTGACCGACTGTCCTGAGGTTTTCCTGGCAAAGATACTGAAGTGATTTGCTGTTTCCTTCTCCAGTGGATTAAGTCACAGGTTAAGTGACTTGTCCAGGGTCACACAATAAATGTCTGCAGTGAAATTTGAACTCAGGTCTTCCTGACTCCAGGTCTAGCACACTATCCACTGAGCCACCCAGATGCTTCTTGCTTCCTATGGTCACATATTGTGCCAATGCTTTATAAACAGTATTCCATTTGATTCTCATAGCAACCCTGGGCAAAAAATGCCAGGAAGGGTTCTCAGAGACCATTTGATTCAAACTCTTCCTTTTACAAAGGAGAAAAAGGGAATTGAAGTATCTTGCCCAAAGGTCACAGCCACAGGTGTAGGATTCAAACCCAGGTCATCCAAGGCACTCCCTCTGTAGCTCTTCCTTGAGCTCTAAATGCCTCCCACTCTCCCAACCCCTTATCATAATGGCTGGAAAGGAAAGAGATGAGGTAATTGAGGCCAAGAAACAGTAAATGACTAGCCCACGATGCCATGAGTAGCAGAGCCTCTGATTGTATGGTACATGCCTACTTGCATATAGCATTCTGTGACCCCCTTGCACTGCCCCAATCACAACATCACAAATCTGGGGCTGGAAGGGACTGGAGAGGTCATCTAGTGTAACATGCTTATTTTGCAGATGGGAAAACTGAGGCTTAAGTGATTTGCCCAAGGTGGGACAGATGGTCAAAGTGGTAGAGTTGGTCCATAGTACAATGGTCTTCCTAGGGTTCCATACCACTCTGAAGACTGAATTTTGTTGCCCAGGAACCTGGCATGGTGCCGTGGAGGTTCCTGATAAGATAGTGGTTGGATGAAACTGAATTGAATTGGAGAGTGAGTGGAATATTCCAGAGGCTTCCAGAGTCCCAGAATTCAGGAGCAAGCGTAGCTCAGGCTGGAGCTTTGTCAAGATATCTGGACCCAGAAGCTAAGTGAAACTGACCAGTGAAGAGGGTTTTTTTGTTTTGTTTGATTTTCAGGGGGCAGAAGGGGCAAAACACCATTGCAGACCAAAACAGAGCTAGAAAAGTGAGGACTGCTGCAGAAAAAGACTGAGAGAGAGGCAAAGGCTCCAGCTCTCTGGGCCCTGGGCTGCCCTTCTGGGCAGGTTTGGTTCATCCTAATGGTCAGGTAGGTGGGGGTGGAGAGAAGGAAGTGTTCTTGCCCAGCAAGCAAAGGACCCTGGCATGAGCCAGCTGGACTACCTACTAAAGTAAGAGGTCTCCCCCCAGCCTGCTGTGCCATGCTCAAGCTTCTTGGGGAACATCCTAGAAAAGAAATCCATGTAGACTGGAGGACTGAGGCAGCCACTTTGATAAGAGAGCAGCTTCAAGTGGACTTCCTGCCCAATGTACACCTCACTGTGCACAACTTTGTCCAGAAGACCTTCCTGAAATTGGATAATTGTGATATCTGCTGAAAACTGTGGTTGGGCAGCTACCCCTGCCAGGTATGTGTGTCTAAATTCCATAAACTCTGCAATAGCAGAGTGTCCTCCACCTGTGCTGACATGAGCAACACCTGGAAAATCCTGTGCCCTGTTTACTCCCATGCCAGGTTTAACAAGAGGATAGAATCTAAATCACCTCCCTCGGGAGGCCAAAATCCCTTAGCACCACACCCTGTGCTTCAAGTTCAACACATTTCTTTGCCTCCAAGGAGTCCCTTGCCCAGAGGCATAAATCTACATCTGCCACAACTTTTAATGTTTTTGGTGTGTCCTCATTCTTCCCATTCACAATGTTGTAGTCCTTGTGTGGATTGTTTTCTTGACTCTGCTGACTTCCTTCTGCATCAATTCATGCAGCTTTTTTCCAGGCTCCTCTGTATTCATCACACACAGACATCATTTCTTACAGCACAGGAATATTCCATTCATGTCGCACAATTTGTGTAGTCATTCTCCAAATGAGAGGAATCTACTTTGTTTTCATGTCTTAACTATCACGATAAGTGCTATAATAAATATTTTGGAGTATTTGGGAGCTTCTGTCTTATCCATGGTCACCTTGGGGTAAAAGCCCAGTAATGGAGTGTCCAGTTGAAAGAGTAGGGAGATTCGGTCACTTTATTAAATAATTCTGAATTTTTTTCCCAAAGGGTCATGCCATTTCACAGCTCCATAAACAAAGTATTAGTCGTTTTTAGCTCTTTTTATGGTGGCGACGTATTGGAACTCAAAGGCATCCCCATCAATTAGGGAATGGCTGAACAAGCTATGGTACTGGATTGTAATGGGACATTATTATGCTATAAGAAATGACAAACAGGATGATTTCAAAATAACTTGGAAAGATTTACATGAACTGATGCAAAATGAAGTGAATAGAATCAAGAAAACATTGTACCCAGTAACAGCAATATTGTTCCAGGAAGAAAACATGTTTTCTAATGAATTAGCTATTTTCAGCAATGTAGTGATCCAAGACAATTTCAAAGGACTAATGATGAAATATACTATCCACCTATGGAAAAACAACTGATACTATTTGAATACAGAGTGAAGTACGCTATTTTTCACTTTTCTTTCTTTCATTCTTTTTATTTTATTTGAGTCTGCCTGTACAAAATTACTAATATGGAAATGTTTTACATGATCGCACATGTATAGCCTACATCTGATTGCTTACTGTTTTAGGGAGGAGGGAGGTAAAGGAGGAAGAGAGGGATAGAAATTAGAACTCAAAACTTAAAGAAAAAACAAATGCTAAAAAAAAGTTTTAACATGTAATTGGGGGAAAAGTAACGAGTGTACATATAATAAAATAAATAAAATGAAATAAAAAAACAAAAACTATGTATTAGTGTTCATATCTTCCCATACTCCTTCATTATTGACTGTTACTACTTTTGGGGTCATTTTTGACAATTTGCAGGGTGTGAGGTGAAATCTTGGGATTGTTTTGATTTGTATTTCTCTTTTTACAAATGATTTGGAATATGTTTCATGGGGTTGTGAATACTTTGCAGTGCTTCTTTTAGTAATTGCTTGTTCAAATATTTCTACCACTTATTTATTGGAAACCCACAGCTTGTTTTTACCATCATCATTCATTTTTTCCAAGTTAATTCAAATTACCAAGATATTTCCAACATAAATCACTTCACAAAGATGTTTTCCAAAATACATTATTTCATTGGGATAGCTCCAAGAGCAATTATTTTACCAAAATATCTTTCAAAAACAAATCATTTCACCAAAAATTTTCCAAGACCAGTCATTTAACTAATATTTTTCAAGATAAATCAATTCATCAAGTTGATTTCCAAGATAATTCAATTCACTAAGTTGTTTCCAAGATAAGTCATTTCACAAAGATGTTTTCCAAGACAATTTATTTCACGAGTATATTTTCCAAGTTCATTCACCAGAATGTTTACAAGATCAATGATTTTACCAAAAGTTTTCCAAGACAAGTTATTTCACTCTTTTTTCAAGATAAGTCCATTTGTCAAGTTGATTTCTGAGTTAGTTCAATTCACTAAAATATTTCCAAGATAAAGCATTTTACCAAAATATTTTCCAAAACAAGTCACTATAACAAGATGTTTCCAAGCTGTCACTAACCAAATATTTCCTAAAACAAGATATTTTGCCAAAAAATTTCCAAAACAATTCACTTTACTAAGATTTTTTTCAGATATCACACACACACACACACACACACACACACACACACACACACACACACACACCCCTCCATTTACCAAATGAGCCCCACTTTTTTTTACCAAAGAATGATTAAGGAAAATCAGTGGATACAATGATAGTGCCTGATGGCATTTGCAACATTCCTCACTCGTTCCCCACTTTTCCACTTCAAGGAGGGATGTTTTTCATAATTTTTCATGCAGCTGAGATTCATTTTGCCTTATTTCTTTAAGACAATGTGAGCTTTTCACTTGAAGAGACACAGGCCCACTTGCAATAGTTGAGGTAAGAGATGAAGGCATGAATTAGAGTGGTGGCCATGTGGTCAAGATAGGGTTCTCATTTGTCAACCCCATGTGTGCAGTGTGGTATTGGTTCTCATCTACAGGCTGAGTGTCCTTCGCCATCCAGATGCTAGAGCAAGCTATGGTGATGGATGCCAAATAAACCCACATTCAGCTAGGCAGCCTCCTGAGAGCCACTGGCCCTAAATCCCCAGGAAAAATAGTTGTTTATGCATCACACAGCCATGACTTAGTATTCTGCAGAGTGTGAGAGGCACACACCAGGCTCCCTTTGGCACACCCAGGGCACATGTGCACAGCCCCATCACCAACTCACATGTCCCAGCCACCCATGTGGCAAGGAACCATGTGTTCTGGCCTGGCAGAAGACATATTGGAGCTGTCATTTAGCATAATTTCATTTGACAGGGGAAAAAGTAGTATTTCCCTAAGATCTTCTGAAAGTTCTTTCCAGTTTCCTAATTTCAGTGGGGAGATATGGACATGGGGAGAGAATAGAGGAGGCTGATAACTGGTACCTCCTTTGTGTTTCTCTAACTATCTCACGATTTGAAATCAGAGAACCTGGATTAAAATCCCACCTTTGCCACTTCTTGTATGTAAGACCTGGGGCAGATCGCTCTTCATTTTTCAGCCTCAGGTTTTTCTGCTTTAAAATAAGAAGATCACTTATGGCTCTAGACCTTATGACCTAGGTCAGGATATCTTTAAGCCCTACCAAAGTAACCCCGGGAGGGCAAAGAGGACATGAGTATCCATCCGTACTTGAATCTTGTCCCTGGAGTCCAAGCTTCCCTGACCTTGACTACAATGCTAGCTGAGCATGTCCTCAGGACTGGGAGGAAAGAAAGAGGTCCTCACTGCTCTCTGCAGAGCCTTCCTCAATCCTTCCAATCATAGTTAAATCTAGTTCTCCCAAGGCAACGTCAGTTCCATGAGAGCAGGGATTATTTTACTTTTTTCTTTGTGTCTCCCCTACGAAGCACATAGTAAATGCTCGGTGACTGATTAACATGAAACAGGGGACTCACTCCCTCCTAGGACACTCCTCCAGTTTGTGGTCAGCTTTCATTGTTGGAATGATTTTCCTTAAATTGAGCTTAAAAATGCTTCCCTCTACTGTGGTTTGGAGACACAAAATCATAGATTTTGAGCCACAAGGGACCCTAGAAGATATAAAGTCCAACACCTCCATTTTGCAGTTGAGAAAATCAAGGCTCAGAAAAATTGGTGAAATCTATACAGTTAGGAAATGTAAGAGGCAAGATTCAAATCCATGTCTTCCTGATACCAGGTGCAGCTCTCTAACCACTATTCCACACATCCTCTGTCAGCAGATGCAGTGTGCACACATCCATTGAACACTGCAGACATCTTGACTTTGCAGCCAAAACTTGTCCTTTTTTTTAATTCTAAATTTAGTAGAATTTATGGCTAAGCAAAAGTAAGCATTAAAATAAACAAACAATTTAAAAATGACTACACAGTATAAAAAAAAACCATAGAGTGTGAATTGTTTGCAGTTTGTTTTATTAAATTTAGATGGGAACCAAAGCAAAGTCCAAGCCCCTGAGTTTCCTGCCTGCTTCCGTATCCCCTTTCTGATGGCTTTTTCTTCTGGGGACTTTTTCCCCATGGGTTTTGTTTTATTGTCATTTATTATTGTTGCTTATCTCTTATAACCAAGGCAGGATGGGGATCGTGCCTGTTGTGAGCTCCTAAGCAACAAACTGGTGATTTCCGAAGCATCTGATGCCTCCCCACCTCCAGACAATTGGCCAGCTAGGTTCCTAACCTCCCTCAGGACCCAGTGAAAAGGAATGGCCTGGGAGTCAGAACCCCAGTGGTGTTTGCATCCTGCCCCTGTGGCTCACTGGGATCTTGGGCATGTCCCTACACCTTTCTAAACTCACTTTCCTCAGTTACAAAATAGAAGTGTTGTCTAGTTGACCTCTGTGGTCTCGTCTAATTCTAGACCTATTGATTTTATATCATTTCCTCTTTCTAGACCTTATTTTTTTCATTTGTGAAATGGGGGGAAGGGCGGACTATATGGCCTTGCAGGTCCCTTCAAGTTCTAGAACTGTGAGTTTCCCCATCTGTAGAATGAGAGAATTAGACTCAATCTAAGGTCCTACCCTGCTCTGGATTTAGGATTCCCTAAGCTCCTGAACTCTGGCAACACAGGAATGAGAAGTCTGAACAGAAATTGAATGGCTCTCATTTCTTCTCTGGGATCTCTCCTGGGCTGGGGCTGAGAGCTAAAAAGGTAGAGCCCAGAGAGGAGAAGCTGGCAACGTCTCCTGGAAGAGAGATGGTGAGAAGCCAAAGCTAGCACCCACTGCCCTTCGTCAAGGTCTGAGAGACAAGGGATCCAGAGGAGGAGGGGAAAAGAATCCCCAGATGTCAGGTGGGAGCCAGGAGGGAACAGGAGAAGTCAAGTTGGAGCCCCTGATATGGTTACTCAGATCCCATCCACCTTGAACTTCTGGAAAAATGGATAGGAGATCTGAAGAGGGATTCATCATCTGCTGAGCCACAATGCCCCCTCCATTAATGAGCAGGGAGCACTCTACTGCATGTCCTGGCCCTGTAACAGGACGGAACGTGGGAGGGAGTGCTGAAGAGCAGGGTGCCCCTGGGAGGTAGTGGAGAATCAGGCCTCATGTTTCTCCTTGACTTTATGTAGCTACTCAGGGCTGGCCTTGGGGATGCTTGGAGCAGTTCATCCAGGGAGCCCTTACCCCACCACTCTTTACCCTTTCAGGGACTCAAAGCTTCCTCTGGTTTGTGTCCAGAGCTGAGCATCTGTTGGTTTGTAAAATATTTTTTCCAGGACCAGAACTTCATAACTCTCAAGAAAAAAGCACAGGCAGGCAAAGCACGAGGGAGAGGCTTATCCAGAACCCTTAATCTTTGAATCAAACAACCAAAAAAAGTAATAACAAAAGGGAAATGTTTTGGCCAGGTTCCTTGCAGGCTTGCCTGAGGACATGCTAACTGTGGCTATTTTCTCTATACCTTCCCCACCCCCCCGCCCCCCCCACCCCCGCTCTTCCTGGTTCCCCATTTTACTTGGACTTTCCCTTCTTTCTCCTTCTTTACTTTCATCTGCATTCTTCATTTGCATCCCTTTCATTTGTACCCCTCCCCATAGCCTTCTTCCTATCTCCATTCCCTTCTCCTTTCCCTTTTCCCTTTCTCCTTTTCTTTCCCCTTTCCCATTTTCTCTCCCCCTCTCCTCTCTTCTCCCCCTTTCCCTTTCTTTTCTTGTTGCACAGTTGTGGTTAGCTTGCAAACAATTCTTTGTGTATTTTATTCTGCATCATCTTGTATAGACGTCTTTGCATGTTTCCTGCTCTGCTGCAAACATTTCCTTCTTTTTGCAGCACCATAATATTCCATTATATTAATATAGTATAATCCAGATGGACATATTTGCTGTTTCCAATTGTGTTTATTTGTTTTGCCATTATAAATAGTGCAACTATATGTGTTTTACACAGGTGAGGCTTTAGGTCTCTGCCCCATTTATGATTTTGGAGGAAGATACAGACCTAGCAAGAGAATCTCTGGTTTGAAGAAGTATATATTTTTTTGTATTGTATATTGCAATGAAAGACAATAAGATCTTATGATCTTAAATCATCTCTCTGTGCCTCGGTTTCCCAATATGTAAAATGAGGGAGTTGGACTTGGCCTCAGAAGCCTCCTCCAGCCCTAGACCTAGGATTCCCTAGGCTTTGGGACAGCAGGCATGCCTTGACCAGGAATGAGAGAATTGTCCTACTTTGCTCTCTGTCTCTCCCCTGGGGCTGGGGCTGGGAGCCAGAGAATATAGCTGACAGAAAGGGGAAACCAGCAATATCTAATTATGGAGTGATATATTTAGAGTGAGGAAGAACTGAGTTCCTTTCCAACCCTGACACTTAATAACTGTGTGACCCTGAGTAAGTCACGTTTTCTGAACCTCAGTTTCCTCATCTGTAGAAAGAAAAGAATAACAACATTTACTTCACAGGATTGTTATAAGCATCAAAGAAGATCATGTATGCCAACCCAAAGGCATTATGTCTCTCTCTTATGTTTGTACCAGTCTGAACCCCATCCTCCCACAGAAATATATTAGAGAACTTGGTTCCTCACAACCTTGATTATCTGGGATCTGATCATTTGCGGCCAGTTTTGCCTTTCTAATAGCCATCACAAGCCTAAATGCACACTTCTCTGATTAGTAGGAAGTTGGCTGTCAGCACATCTGCCCTTCCTCCCTTATTAATCGTCAGTCCGCATCCCTTGTTCCACTGAAGCATATTTATTCTCACATATGAATATTGATACAGAAGTATAGATCTAGAATACAAAGCAGCTTAGAAGGTATCTAGTCCCCCTACCTCCTCAGGACCCCGGGTTCACAGAACAGAAGGAACTTGACTAAGCACATTGGATCAAATGGCAGAGCCAGCGTCTGAACTCAGCACTGAGGTCTCTGGATCCAAGATGGTTCCTCCTGCATGAAACTATCTCAGAGACACATCTCAGTTCCCCACTGGATTTTGTGTCCCAAGCATGTGTGTATTTCAGGGTGTAGGAAGGCTATGATATCAAGTTGTCTAGAGAGGAAGGACAAGTGATTGGAAATATATTCCTGGGGTGCTCATGTCTTTTATGTCTTAACCCAAGAGGACCCATGCAGTACATTATTATGAAAAGGAGCCCCTTCAGTGGGGGCTTCCCTGGGAGGGAAGAGTACTGTGCTCCATGCCTGGGAAGGAGTGCAAAAAGATCTTGACAGATTGGAACAATGGGCTAAATCCACCAAGATAACATCAGACAAGGATTTTCATAATATCCCATGTGTGGGATCAATCAATCACCTTTATAAGATGTGGTTGGTAAACAACTGGACGCAATTTGTTTGAAAATGATCTGGGGTCTTTAGCGGACCACAAGCTCAGTAGTGGGACATGACTGCCAAATGAAAGTTCTTATGATCTTTGATTTCCTTTGGAGATTCATGACATCCAGGAAATGGGTAACGGTCTCTGTACTCAATCCTAGTCAGGCCATATCTGACATACTGGGTTCAATTCTAGGCACCATATTGGGAAAGACATTAAGATACTAAAAAGTGTCTAGAGGAGGATGAGCAGCATGGTGAAGGACCATGGATGGTGAGAATTGGTTCAAGAGATGTGGGATATTTAGCCTCAAGAAGGGGAGACTTGAAGTGGACTTGGGCTGCCATCTTCAAGTATCTTAAAGGTTGCCATGTGGAAGAGAACAGAGGTTAGAGGAAGCTGGGGTGGGGTGGGGAGACCACAAGCCATAGAGCAATGGATCCAGCATCAGGAAGTCCTAAGTTAAAATGTAGCTTCAGAGGGTGTCTGATCATGAACAGAGTCAATTAACCTCTCCCTACTTCAGTTTTCTAATCTGTAAAATGAGGATAATTATAACTTGTATCTCCTAGTGTTATTGTGAGAACAAATGAGATAATAGTTTTAAAGTACTTTGTGAACCTTGAAGCAATGTAGAAACTCAAATTGTTATTGTTATTGGTAGTAGTAGTAGTAGCAGTAGTAGTAGTAATAGTAATAGTAGTAATAGTAGTAGCAGCAGCAGCAGCAGCAGCAGCAGCAGCAGCAGCAGCAGCAGTAGTAATAGTAGTTCCTTTTGGCCCCTGAAGGTAGAATCATGAAGAATGAGTTGGAAGTTCCAGAGACAAATTGAGTCTTGATGTCCCCAGAGACTGTCCAACAAAGACAGCAATTCTAAAGTGAAACTGGCCATTTCAAGGGGTAGTAGGACTTCCTTCAATGGGGGATCTTCACAGAAATTTATTCTTTGAGTATGCTGTTATAAGGATTTGGGTATGGCTCCCAAGTTTTTTCTCTGAAATTCTGTGAATGAATGAAAAGATACTTATTATGCACTTACTATGTGCCAAAACTCACGAGCACTGTGGCTACAGAGACAAACAAGGCAGTCTCTGCCCTCAGACAACTTACACTGTAATGGGAGAAAATGATAAAGGGAAGTCAGAGGGGAAAATGAGAAGACATGGATTGGAAATGCTTAGGTGGATATAGGGAGGCAAACATTAACCTCTCAGAGCCCAGGATCCTAAGGGCAGAGTTCAGGAGATGGTGGGAGGGCACTGAGGAAGAGAAGGAGCATTCAAGTCATGTCCATTGAATCCCCAACTTGGCCTAAGGAATAACTTACCAATGGTGAATTTTGAAATATTTCTATGCCCCTTCTCTTTCTAGTTAGAGAAGTCTGGACCAGCCTTGGCAGCCAGGGGTGGAATCTTCTGGTCATTTAGGGTCACACTCAATATCCCAGACTCTGACCTCTTGGTCACAATCTCATGGAGTTCTAGTCATTCACAGACATCATTCTGAACTCCCACGCTTTCTCCTCCTTGAATGAGTTTTTCCCATTTTTAGTATAGTCAGGCTAGGATGTCTCTCTGAGCCTGAGAAAAAATGCATCATGGGACTTTGTGTGGGATCTGACCCTGGTCTCTGCTGGCTGGCATTTGGGAGTCTGTTTGTGACAAACACTTGCACCTGTCAAATCCACAGGTGGCTGCAGTTGGGGAGGGCAAGCAGACAGAGGTCAACAGGCAGCGTCCAGGGCTCCCAGTAACTAGAGAGTGTAGCTTGCAAGCAAACCCACTTGCCCTGCAGATCAGTCATCGTGGTCATTGTTGACAATGAATCAACAAACATTTCTTTGGCACTTACTCAGTGTCAGTCACTATGCTCTCAATAGAAGCCATGTCTGTGGTCATGCTGGTCCAACATGTACCTGCACAAGAATGATCTCAACAATGTGCCCCCAAGTGATGATCCAGCCTTTGACTGGACCCCTCCAGGCAGGGGAACCCCTGATTCTTGGAGGTAGCCCCATCCACTCTGGAACAGCTCTGAGCATGGACAAACTTTTCCTCCTGTTGACTCAACCTGCCTTGAATTGCCACCCATTATACTTTTTCCTGTCCTCTGGAACCAAGCAGAAAAGTTCCTAACTAAAAGAAAAGTCCCTAACACTGCTTAAATGTAAGTATGCACATCCATGCATCCACTTCTGATCAAGCAATAAAAATGGAATATTAAGACAATTGCTGATCAATGTCTTCCAATGCATTCATTCATTTATGTGTAGGACACACTGAGCTAGGCACAGAGAGAAATATTAGAATTAGATACTTAGAATATTAATTTGTTAAATATCAAACTCCAAGACTAATCTGGAGACCAGAGATTACTATTAATAGTAACTACCATTTATATAACTGCTTTAAAGTTTACAAGGCACTTTATTAATATCTCAGTTGATCTTCACAACAACCCTGGGAGCTATCATTATTCATTTTACAGAGAGAAAACTGAGGCAAAATGAGGTTAAGTGACTTATTCAAGGTCACACAGGCAGCATATGTCAGAGGTGGGGTTTGAACCTGGGTCCTATGCCTCACTGATGTACCATGCAGTCTCCTGATCAGGTTCAAATCTTGCCTCTGATATACCCAGCAGTTGTAATATGATGGCCAAGTCATTTGCTTGCTCTCAGAGTCCTAGGTGTAGCTACTTCACAGGGTTGTTGGAGGTCTCAAATGAGACAATGTTTGTAGAGTGCTTTGTAAGCCTTAAAATGGTACAAAAATGCCAGGCGTTGCCATTGCTGCTATCATCACATATCACAGAATACTAATTCATTATTATTCTATCCATCCTTCAAAGCCCAGTTCCAGGCTCACCAGTCTCGCCATTCTTGAGAAGAGCTCCATACTAGCCCCTTGAGAAGGATCCTGGAGCAGGGGACTGAATGCCGGATGTCAAATCAGGAAGATCTGCATTGAGATCCAACATGTAGCACTCACTAGCTGAATGACCCTGGCCAGGTCACTTTTCTGAACCTGTTTCTTTAAAAAAAAAATTGTTTTATTGCTGCTCTTAAAAATTATTGGTTTTTTACTTTTGCATTCTATATATTTACAGACAATACCTACTTCTTCCAGGTCTCTTGTAGCAAAGGAAACTTTAAATAAAATTGCTACCATGGTGACCTCATCTGAAAGTTCAGGCTGCTTCCCACACAGGACTCTGTTTCCTCAACTCATCTCAAAATGGAGATGGTAAAGCTGAAGCCTCTTGCCTAGATCATTCTAAAAGCTTCTTTATTGATGTCCCCACCTCGTCTCTTCCCCCTCTAGTTTATCCTCCATTCATCTGCTAAAGTGATTTTTCTGCAGCACAGACCAGACCATGCCAGTCATCTGCTCATAAAGCTCCAGGATCATGCAGAGACTCTTGTGTTTGGCATTCAGTGCCTGCCTCCAACCTACCTTTCCAGGTTCATTATGTATGTATTACAATTCTTCACTCACTCTATGGTTCCACTAAAATGACCTTTATTTTGTTCACACACAACATCTCATGCCTTGTTGTCTTTTCACTAGTTGACCCTGGGAAGGTTGTCCCAAAAATCTTCGAGCAGTTTCAGGCTATCCAAGTTTACAACTGCACCCTGCCCCTATAAAGACCTGAATGAGAGCAATGGAAAGAAGGAGATGCTGAGGAGGTGGAAACCACAAGATTTGGTGATTGGCTAGGTGGGAGTGGGGGAGGAGGAAGAGTAGAGACACCTCCTATATTAAGAATTGGGGAGACTGAAAGAATGGGAAAGAAGGTGGGGCTTGAGGGGAAAGGTTCTGATTTGGGGCAGGTTGATCTGAGATGCTTACATGTGATCCATGTTGGGATATCCAGGAGGTGATTGTGGGAGTGGAGCTCAGGGGAGAGGCTAAGATTGGATTGGATCTGGGAGGTATTAAGGCAGAGAGGATGGTGAACCCATGAGAAATCATGAAGGAGAGAGGTAAGGAAAAAGAGGAGGGGAGGGAAGGAAAGAGAATCCACAGTGGGAGGGTATAATGTGGAATGAGGAGCAGAGACTGAGGAGTAGTTCAGCAGGTATGAGGAAAATTAAGAGAGAGTCATCATTAAAAACCCAGAGAGGATGACAATGGTCAACGGTTCAGTTTGTGGTCTTATCA
Source organism: Notamacropus eugenii (assembly GCF_028372415.1). Lineage (NCBI taxonomy): Eukaryota > Metazoa > Chordata > Mammalia > Diprotodontia > Macropodidae > Notamacropus > Notamacropus eugenii. The sequence goes on along the minus strand of NC_092873.1, from coordinate 62,163,318 downwards.
TTCCCATTTTACAGATGAGGAAACTGAGACTTGGAAAGTGACTTGCCCATGGTCACACAGCTACAAAGTTGTCCAGAGGCAGGATTTGTGCCTAAGTCTTCAGGGCTCAGAGGCCGGCCTTGTCTCTGTACAGCACCACACTCTTTCTCTTGGAGAGAAATGTATTTTCTGACTTGGGAAACACAAAATCCCATCCTTCTTACTGCAAGACTATTGGTTTAAAAACTCTCCAACTCCTTCCTAAAGAAACATGAGTTTTATGATGGTATATTTTATAACCCTCTCCCACTGGACTTTTCTGAGAGCCTTTTACAGACCAACAGAGATTCCTCACATTTTTTCCCATTGGTCTCCGGGGAGGAAATTGCCCTTTCTAGCCACAGGGTGCAGAGGAGGATGGCGCCCGAGGCTTCTGCAGCCATCCATTCATATGAAGGGAAGTCAGGTCACTTGAGTCTAATCTGAGGTGTTTCCTTTTCCCGGGGGCCAGCTGGGCTAGGAAAGAAGGGAGTCCAGAACCTGGACTTTGCCTCCCAGCTGGGTGAGTAATCATGCAAAAGTCAGCTGGCCAGAGTCCCTCTTCTTGGCCTTGGAGAGAATAAACACATTAACTGCAAGAACTTAGTTTTTAAACAAAGCAGACCTCTTCGTCCAGGTTTAACATCGGGCATTGTCATCAAGGAATAAACAGCGTTTTATCCTTTACTTGAAATAAATGAGGTACCACCTTGGCATGCTTCCCCCTAAATTCCTAGAGCAAAACCACCTTTGGAATGCACACACACACACACACACACACACACACACACACACACACACACACATATCCTGGAAGACTCGATAGGAATGCATCCTTGGGCCCAAAAGATCTCTCCCACCTTTGTGGATAGGGATGACCAGAGTGGATAGCGCCTTGGTCCTAGAGTCAGAAGACCTGGACTTGAATCCTGGTCCAGAAACTTAATATTTAGAATTTAATATTGAGAGTTTGGCATTTGAAGTCAAAGGACCTGAGCTTAAATCCTGCTTCTGCCACTTAGCCTTTGGATCTCAGTTTTCTTCATCTGGAAAATTCAGTGGTTGGACTATATGACTTCCGAGGAATCTCAGTTCTGGATCCGTACCCTATGATCTCTGTCTGACCTTGGGGAAGTCACTTTCTTGAATTCCATACTCTACAAAATAAGGCAGTTGAAATTCAAAGTCCCTTTCAGTTTTAAACTTATGATCCTACTGTAGGATCATTATCAAATCACATGACTTTACTGGGATGCCTGCAAAATGATGGGATGGGATGAGAATGACCTCAGAGGTCCAATCCTAAATATTGATCCTGTCATCATAGCATTCATCTGTATTGCTTCGATCTGGGGGATTGTTCACTGTTAAAAAGAAAAGGGAGGGAGGGAGAGATGGATAGACACAGAGACAAAGAGAGAGACACAGAGATAGAAACAGAGGAGACAAAGGGAGATAGACAGAGACAAAGGTAGAGAGATGACAGAGAGAGGGAGGAGAAAGACACACACAAAAAGAGACTGAGAGACAGTAAGAAACAGAGAGAGAGATAGACAAAGAAAGATAAATGGAGACAGAAACAGATTGATATAGAAAGAGAGATAAAGAAGGAAAAAAAGAGAGATAGAGACAGAAAGAGGCAGAGAGATGGAGACAGAGAGACAAAGTGGAGACAGAGGAAGGAGAGAGACACACAGAGAGGCAGAGAGACAAAGAACAGAGAGACAAACTTAGATAGAGACAGAAGGGAAGAAAACAAGAGGAGCAGAAGAAAAAGAAAATTAGTTTTACTGATTTAACCCACCCATCACCAGAGTCTGACAGCAGGTGCACTATTCCACACCCAAATGGTCAATCAGTAAGTCTTTATTAAGTGCCTGCTATGTGCTGGCTCTGTGCTAATCATTAGAGATACAAAGAAAGGAAAAAACGTGCTGTTCCTTCAAGGAGTTGACAATCTAATGAGGGAGACACTGTGCAAAAACCAAAGCATGTACAAGATCACACAGAGTGGACAGAAAGGACTTTTAGAGGGGAAGATACCAGCCCCTTCAGAAGGTGGAGTTTGAGTTGAGTCTTGAAGAGGTGGGAAAAGTGAGAGGCAGAAGGAAGGAGAGTACTCCAGGCATGTAGCACGTGTGTGGAGGTGGGAGATGAAGTGTTCTATTTGAAGAACTTCGAGCAGGCAAATTTCAGTTCTCCTCTGCCTCCTCTTTTCCCTCCTCACTCTCCCCCCTATCCCCAACAACAACAACAACAAGTGCTTACTATGTGGCAGGCACTGTGCTGAGTGCTTTGGGAGATGAGGAAAATGTCCAGTCTGCACCCCACTGGGGGCCGTTGGACAGGTCATTTGTCTGAGACCTCGGTCAAATGCAGGGGATAGAGACACAGCATTGTACATGGATAGGTTGGATGAAATGTTGGACCTGGAGTCCAGAAAACCTGGGTTTAAGTCCTGCCGCTGATACAAGCTTTATGACCCTGGGCAGGAGAGGTATTGACCCTATTTGAGCCTCAGTTTACTCATCTGTCACTCATCTGATGAGAGGGAAGGGACAGATTCTGAGGCTGCTTCCTGCTCTTTATTTCCATTTTCCCTAAGGTCCCTGAATGCCCCCAATCTTCTGAGTCTCTTGCGACACTGATTTGGAAATCATTAAAGAGAGGCTAAGCCCAGGGGAACATATCCTTGCAGGTTTCAAGCATGTAACTATAGGAGGCCCCCCCTCCCATCACCCCCACCTACACACACACACACACACACACACACACACACACACACACGTACGCACGCACACACGCACACACATCATAACCAGGGTCCCGGTGCGGCTGGGTGGGAGAGGAAGGTGAAGTCAGCCAAGCTCAACCACTCTGGAAGGAGGGAGCTTTTGGCAGCCCTCCTGTTCCCTGAGCGGGTGGGAAGGAATCAGGATTTGATTAAATATAGACTCTAGTGCAGTGTTGTAAGAGCTGAGCACAGGTGTTTCCCCAGCGACAGATTGAATTTCTTCACAAAAGTCTGGGTTTGTCTAACCTCTGCCATGGGCCACATAAAACACCCACCCCTTTGGGAGGGAGCGTGGCAGAGGCACCCTGAGATAGGGACCAAAGGAGATTGGTTATTTTCCTTTTATGAAGATAAGAAAGGTGAATGAATGTGTTAATCATCCTTCATTGGATGTTTGGGTAGGAGGAATGCAAGGAGAAGGAAAATGCTTGGAAAGCAGAGTCAATGGTCCTTGATTTATCATGGAAATGAGATTTACCATTTATCATGCTCAAACTATTGCTTACCATGACCCTGCATATGTGTTGGGAAGAGGGTCAGACCTAGGATCATAGGAGAACTTGGGTTCAAATCAATCTAGTATTTTGGGGACATTGGGCTAATCATGTACCCAACCTGATCCAGTTTCCTCATCTACATAAGGAAGAGGTTGGTTGACCTCTGTGATCTTGGAGACTCCTTATCTTTGTGATGGTGGGATCTAAGTCATTTATCCTCCCTGTGCCTCAGGCTCCTCATCTGTAAAAATCAGAGGATTGAACTTGATGACATCTGTCTTCCTTCCCTTCAAGATCTGTCATCTTGTTGAGTTTCCAAATGGAACAGTATCCCCCATAGGACCTAGCTCACAGGACTGTTGTGAACATCCAATGAGGTCATCACTTACATTAGAGCCATTCATTTTACAAAGGAGAGAAGTGAAGCCCAGAGAGGGTAAGTGACTTTCAAGGTGACACAGAATGGATCAGAGGGGAAACTTGGACCCAGGTCTTCCTAGCTCCCACTCCTGTGCTCCATCTATCATACCTCACTGCTTCTCAACTATACAAGGGGTCAGAGTTTCCAGTTTGGAAGGACCCCAGTGGCAATCTAATCTATCCTGTACCCAAATAAAAAAACTCTTTTTTACTGAATATTCATCGAGGCATCTCCTTCTGCTTAAAGATCCCAAGTAAGGAGGGAACCACCACCTGCAGAGACAACCTGTGCTACTTTGGGACAGCCCCAAGCATTGAGAAGTCTTTCCTGACCTTAAGCCTATATGTGTCCCTTTTCTGCTAACCCTCATCCCTCCTTGTTCTGCCCGCTGGGGCCAAGCAGATCAAAGTTCATCCCTCTTCTACGTGACAGCCCTTCAAACAGCTAAAAGCAGCTGTCACATTGCTTGAGGACAATGCAAAGTATACCTCTCAACATCTCATCTTTAATTCCTCACAGAAATGTTTTCAGCTGAGTAGAAAGTATGAGGTTAACCCCATTTTACAGATTAGGAAACCAAAGCAGAGTGAAGAGGAAGGAGATCCATGCCACACAGTCTGACAAGGTGGCACAGCCAGGACTGATCTTTTCTCTTTAGACTTCAGTCCTTTTCCATGGCAGCAACTGCAGAGAGCATATCACACAAGGATTTTGAGTCAGGAGTATCAGGTTCAAACTCTGGCTGCTGTGTGGTCTTGTGTAAATCACTGAACTTCTTTGGGCTCCAGTGTCTCTCTCTGTGAAATGAGGCATTAGACTCAAAGCCCTAATGTCCCTTCTGTCTCTGACATTTTTTATTTCTCCCATACATTGCACGCACATGTGTGCACGTGCCCACTCACTCACACACATACACACACATGCACTTTGGGGCATACTGCTTTGAAAAGAGCACTGGATTTGGATTCAAGGGTCCTGAGTTTGAATTCTGACTCTGCTACTTATTTCCTGTGTTACCATGGATGAGTCACTTTAATTCTATGGGCCTCAGTTTCCTCCTCTGTAGATGTAGATAATGTCCAAGAGCCTTTCCTGTCCTAAGGTGATGATGTCCTCTAGGCCTCAGTTTCCACCCCTGTAAAATAAGAGGCTTGGAGTAGTGGTGTTTAAGATGGTGGCTTCTCAACTCAAAATCACAACTCACTATCCTTTCCAGATTGGGCCTTCATTCTGTAGCTGAAACACATCTGTCTTGGTGAAGGCTCTGCCTTCAGAGATGTCCCTACTTGCATTAGTTGTTATCAAAACAAGATTGAAGACAGAGGCTGTGCTGGCTGCGGTCTACACCCCAGCTCAGAACTGGCATGGGGCCATGTTGCCTTACATGTGCTCAATAAATAATACTGGGGTCAGAAGAAGAAATAGAGCCCAGGGGAGCCTGCATTTCCTTCCTGTACGTCGTGCCTGGACCCTCCTTCCCTTTCACCCTGATAAGAGTCACTTCATGAAAACAGGACTCAAAGGGGGCCTTATTATTTCAACATTCCAGCCAGGGTTCCTCCATGCAGAGGCTTAATCTGAAACACAAATGATTTTTAAAACTGTCATTTGTCATAAGTGGCAGCTCCCTTTAAACTCCATTGACCTAGGGCTTTACATTACCCAAAGGAGGGTGGGGAGGGAGTGGGGAGTATCCTTTTAGACTCACAAGACTTTAAATCTCTATTAAAGAGAGTCCAAAAAATCATTGTATGCTTTGTCTATGTCTTTGAAGAGCCCTAATAATTCCTGCATCAGAAGTTCTCCTTTCAGATTGATCACAGAGTCAGAGCTCGACGAGATCTCTGATACCATCTAGCCCAACCTCCTCATTTTACAGAAGAGAAAACTGAGGCAAAAAGAGCAAAACAACTTTCCTACTTAGCTAATAATTGGCACAGCTAGAATTCAAATCCAGATCTTCCAATTTCCACTAATGGAATGACATTACTGAATTCTTCCATTCTTTCATTTATAAGCAACAAAAAGCGTACCATTACTTGAATATATTTTTTAGTGCCTAGAATAAAATCTAGCTTTTGCGTTGTACTTTATTGATTACGAGTCAAATTCTGCAGGCTTACTGTGTCACCAATCCTCAATACTGGGGGCTGGCAAAATGAAGACTTTGCATGAAGGCTCGAGGTCCTTGGTTTGAGGGAAAGTCTGATCCTTGCCCTGGGGAGAAATGATCCCATGTTTTGTGGATTCCCTCCTCATCTTCACCCCACACTGGGTACTCTGATAATGGTTCCTGCATTTCCAGAGTCTGTTCACATCACCCTGACCACATGTCCCATGGGGTAGAGGGAGAATGCCAAACAAGTGGTTGTCTCCATCAAGTACAGTGGCTAGAATAACCCTCTCCTTCCTCTGCACAAATAATTCACATCTTATTTCATTCATCAACCACAGCTCTGTGGTATATCAGCCCAGTGATTTCTTAAGTCCTTGGAGACCTCAGTAAATAGTTCTCAGTGTTTCTCTCACTATTAGACCTAATGATCCCCTTCTTTTGTCACTCAGGGCCATCTAAAGTATTTCAATTGACCAAACTGTAGCTTATCTCCAGAGATCATTTTAGGAATTCCCCCTTCCTAGAGTCATTTCTGCCTGAGATGAATTTGCTACCTGGAATAGAAAAGAAATATCAACATTCATTTTCCTTGAGGCACTAGTACCTAGTGGAAAGTAAGTCATATGGAAGCTCAGCTTCTAGTAATGGCTTTGGGTGACTTTGGGCAAATCACTTAATGAATCTGGGCCTCAGTTGCCTTAATATAAAAAGGGGATATTAAAGGTTACTTCTGGGGCTCTTATAGTTGCACAATTAAATATTATACATATAATATTCTTAAAAATAATTAATTTTCTAATTAAATAATTATTATAATTAACCAAGTGATTTCCTGGGATGATTTCTAAATTCTGATTAATTATTTTCTGGTTACCTATAACATTATTAGCAACCACATGCCTAAAAGGGAGGATTTGGGAGGATTGATAAAATTGAGTATAAAAATAAAATATAGCAATTCTTGAATTCCAAAGATGATTCTAAAAGCTAACTTTGACTGGATGATGATAGCCCTTCAGAATAGGAAGTTCAAGGGTGAGAGCCTATGTGATCTAGGATGGTTACAGAAGACTTCATTAGGAAGTGAGAGAAGCTAATACATGCCACTTTCCTCTGGCTAAAGTTGGAACCAAACATGGAACAGTGGACTCATCACAAAGACTTTGTTTTGACTCATTTGTCAAATGGTACATGCCAAGGATGCAAGGAAGGGAAGGTAATATACAATGCAATACCAGTCAAACTACCACAGAATTATTTCCTAGAGCAAGAAAAAATAAAAACAAAATTCATCTGGAAGAACAAAAGGTCCAGAATATCAAGGAAATAAATGAAAAGAAATGCCAGGGAAGGTGGCGTAGCCCTACCAGATATCAAATTGTATCATAAAGCAGCAATCATTAAAACCACTCAGTACTGGTTAAGAAATAGAGTGGTGGATTAGTAGAACAAATTAGGTTCACAAGACACAGTAGTCAACGACTACAGTAATCTACTATTTGATAAACCCAAAGTTTATCAAGACCCCAGCTTCTGGGATAAGAACTCACTATTTGACAAAAACTGCTATGAAAACTGGAAAACAGCATGGCAAACTCTGGGCATAGACTGATATCTTATACCACATACCAAAATAAAATCAAAATGGGTACATGATTTAAATATAAAGGCTGATACTATAAGCGAATTGGAAGAGCAAGGAACAATTTGCCTGTCAAATTGATGGAGAATGGAAGAACTTATGACCTAACATGAGACAGAGAACACTATGAAATGCAAAATGGATAATTTTGATTACATTAAATTGAAAAGGTTTTTCATAAACAATGGCACTGCAAGCAAGATTAGGAGGGAAGCAGAAATCTGGGAAAGAATTTTTACAACCAGTATCTCTGATAAAGACCTCATTTCTAAAATATATGGAGAACTGAGTCAAATGTACAAGTATACAAGTCATTCCCTAATTGATAAAAGGTCAAAGCATATGAATAGGCAGTTTTCAAAAGAAGAAATTAAAGCTATCTACAGTCATATGAAAAATTGTTCTAAATCACTATTGATTAGAGAGATGCAAATCAAAACAACTCTGAGATACCACATCACACCTGTCAGATTGGCTAACATGACAAAACAAAAAAATTATAAATGCTAGAGAAGAGGTGGGAAAATTGGAACACTAAAGCAGAGAATTGTAAACTGATCAAACCATTTTGAAGAACAATTTGGAACTATGACCAAAGGGCTATAAAAATGTGCATACTCTTTGACCCAGCAATACCATTTCTAGGGCTGTCTCCCAAAGAGATCATAACAAAGGGAAAAGGACCCACATGTACAAAAATATTTTGTGGCGGCAATTGAAAGGATGTCCATCAATTGGGGAATGGTTGAACAAGTTATGGTATATGAATGTAATGGAATACTATTGGTCCATAAGAAATGATGAGTAGGTGGATTTCAGAGAAACTTGAAAAGACTTATATGAATTGATGCTGAGTGAAGTGAGCAGAACCAGGAGAACATTGTACACAATAACAACCACATTGCAAGATGACTAACTTTGATGGACTTAGCTCTTCTCTGCAATTCAAGGATCTCAGACAACTTCAAAGGATTCACAATGGGAAATGCTGTCCATATCCAGAAAAAGAACTATGGAGTCTGAATGCAGATCAAACCATGCTGTTTGCTCTCTCTCTTTTTTGTTGTGTTGTACTTTGTTTAGTTCTGTTTCTTCTCTTGTGATTCAATCCTTTGGTTATAATTCTTTACAACATGACTAATGTGAAAATATGTTTAATATGAATGTGTATGTAGACATATCAGATTGCATGCCGTCTTGGGGAAGGATGAGGGGATTTAAAACTCAAAGCTTGTGGAACTGAATGTTGAAATCTAAAATTAAATTATTTAAAAAAATTAAAGGAATGGAAACTAAAGAGAATGAACAGGATCATGGAGGTATAGGGCTGTAAGTGGCCCCAAAGGCCTTTCACTCAACCCATGTTCAGTTGTTTTCAGTTGTGTCTAGCTTTCCATGGCCCCATTTGGGGTTTTCTTGGCAAAGATACTGGGGTCATTTGCCATTGCCTTCTCCAGCTCATTTTACAGATGAGAAAACTGAGGCAAACAGGGTTAGGTGACTTGCCCAGAGTCACACAGCAGGAAGTGTCTGAGATCAGATTTGAACTCGGGAAGATCAACTCCAGGTTCAGCACTCTATGCACTATGGTGCCACCTAGGTGCACCTAGCTAAACAAAAATCCCCTCTACACCATCCAGGACAAGTGGGTATCCAGCCTTTGTTTGAAGACCTCCAAAGATGAGGAACTCATCACCTCTCCAAGTAGCCCATTCCATGTTGGAATAGCTTTGGTTAGATAGGACAAGTTTCTGATATGAAACATAAATTTCCCACTTTGCATCACAGACTCATTGTCCCTATTTCTTCAACATTCAAATCATATTTTCAAAGTGGTAGCCTTTCAAATATTGAAAGGCAGTAATTATACCCACCTATGCTTCTCCCACCTTTCTTCTCTTCTCCAAACTACCATCCCCAGGTCCTTCTGTCAATTCTTATACAGCAGGGCCTTGAGGTGTTTAACCATGGTAGCTGTATTCCACTGGGCCTTCACAGATTATCAATGCTCTTCCTAAAATGGGAGACCCAGAACTGAACACAGTACTCTAGATGTGATCTAGCCAGAGCAGAATGAAAGTAACTTGGAATATTTATTGCTGCTTCTCCTATGTGGATATGTATATGTTTATGTATGTTTACAAATATTTATTTACATATATTCACATATATAGATACAGATATGTATTTACGTATGGGTTACGTATAGGTATTCATGGGAAACTAACAGCTCTGGTATGGGAGCTGATGATCCCTTTTCAGGACTGCTGTCTGTTGGTGTCCACCTGCCATGTAATTCTCACAGCAGCAACACCTGGCAAACTATGTTGGCAGGTGGGTACACCAGGTTGAGTGTACCCAAGAGGTCTCAAAACCATCAGTGAACTGGGGAGTGTCACTCCAAGTATGTGAATGTTTCCCCCAGTGGAATGGGTGGATGAGAACAATTTGTTCAATGGCCATGAAAGAGGCTGAAGCAGGAGCTGTGATGCACTTAGAGATAGGTTAGGGATAAAAGAGGCCAAGGTCATCCACTGCATCCCAATCCATCATCAGTTGTCTTAACTTTGTCTTTCCACTGGACTTCACAACTCTGACTCACTTAAATGCAATTTATGCACAAGTCAAAAGATATCATCCATACCATGTGACCATTTTTACCTCTCTCAAAATCCTGTGGCAAAAGGCAAGTGATGAAGCAGCAGGTGCAGATACACTGGAAGCTATAGTCACAACCCTACATACAGGTGGTCCAGGTCATAGGGTCATCTTCCTAGACTGAAGCAGCAGTGGGATTCGGCGGCCCCATGGGTGTTTGAGAAGCCTTTCAAGGACTGTACTGTTCATCTCCTGATATGAGAAAGGAGCTAAAAAAGATGCCCTTAAAATTGTCTGCTAAAACCTTCTGTTTGATAAACCCAAGGACCCCAGCTTCTGGGATAAGAACTCATTGTTTGACAAAAATTGCTGGGAAAACTGGATAACAGTGTGGCGGAAATTAGGCATAGACCCATACCTGACACCGTACACAAGAATAAAGTCCAAATGGGTACATGATTTAGGTATAAAGATTGATACCATGAATAAACTGGAGAAGCAAGGAATAGTGTATTTATCAGATCTATGGAGAAGGGAAGAATTCTTTACTAAAGGAGAGATAGAATGCATTATGAAATGCAAAATGGATAACTTCGATTACATTAAACTGAGAAGTTTTTGCACAACCAAACCCAATGCAACCAAAATCCGGAGGGATGTAGTAAATTGGGAAAGAATTTTTACAGCTAAGCTCGGGGATAAAGGCCTCATTTCTAGAATATATAGAGAACTGATCCAAATGTATAATCATACAAGTCATTCCCCAATTGATAAATGGTCAAAGGATATGAACAGGCAATTTTCAGAGGAAGAGGTTAAGGCTATCTATAATCATATGAAAAAATGCTCTAAATCACTATTGGTTAGAGAGATGCAAATCAAAACAACTCTGAGGTACCACATCACACCTATAAGATTGGCAAACATGACAGAACAAGAAAATGATAAATGCTGGAGAGGATGTGGGAAAGTTGGAACACTAATTCATTGTTGGTGGAGCTGCGAGCGCATCCAACCATTCTGGAGAGCAATTTGGAACTATGCCCAAAGGGCTACAAAAATGTGCATACCCTTTGACCCAGCAATATCGCTACTAGGTCTATATCCCCAAGAGATCATAAAAATGGGAAAGGGTCCCACATGTACAAAAATATTTATAGCAGCACTCTATGTAGTTGCCAAAAACTGGAAGTCAAGGGGATGTCCATCAATTGGGGAATGGCTGAATAAATTATGGTATATGAATGTAATGGAGTACTATTGTGCCATAAGAAATGATGAACAAGAAGACTTCAGAGAGGCCTGGAAGGACTTATATGACCTGATGCTGAGTGAAAGGAGCAGAACCAGGAGAACTTTATGCACAGCAACAACCACAGTGTGTGAGAGTTTTTTCTGGTAGACTTAGATTTTTGTAATAACACAAGAACTTCTTACCAAAAAAAAAAAAAATCCCAATGGAGGATCTCAAGGCAAAATGCCTGCCACACTCAGAGACAGAAATATGGAAGTCACTCACATATTGTAGCAGATCATGTTTGTGTATGTGTATGTGTTGGTGTATCATGTTCTGATTTATTATACGATTTCTTTCATTTATCTTAGTCTGACTACATAGCATGACTATAGTGAAAATATACTCAATAGGAAAGTATATGTAGAATCTATACAGAATTGTATGCAGTCGTGGGAAGGGAGGAGGGTAGTGGGGAGTAGGTGGGGAGGGATAAAATCACAATTGTATGGCAGTGATTGTTAAACATTACAAAATAAAAAAAAAATTGTCTGCTAAAATTGCCTAACCTAACCTTGGCCTGCTTACCATGGCAGGTGGGGACCCTACCCTGTAGTCAAAACACACACAAAAAATAAAGGTATAAAATTTTGAAAAAATGAATCCGCTCACCATTGATACATGGAATGTGTTTACGTTTATGGACAACATAAAATCCAGTAGACCTGAAAGACAAGTGGCTCTTGTCGTGAGAGAACTCAGCAGGTATAGCCTCCAAAAGCAGCCCTGAATGAAACATGGCTGGCAAATAAGGCCAGCTTACCAAAGTCAGAGCTGGATATGCATGTTCTCTGAAGCAATCTTATTCACGGGGAGTATCCATGAAGCTGTTATACGTTGCAATCAAAACTCATCTAGTCAACATGCTTGTATGCCTCCCAAAAGGAGTGAACCTGACAATGCTATTGTCACTTGAGGGAAAACACCATGCCACCATCATCAGGGTCTGTGCTGCCACCATCATCAGGGTCTGTGCTGCCACCATGACGAACCCTGATGAAACCAAAGAAAAACTTTATGATAATCTGGAGACTGTCATGATCAATGTGCCAAAAGAAGACAAGCCTATAATTCTGGGTGGCTTTAATGAAAAAGTAGGCACAGACTTCCAGACATGATAGGGAGTCCTTGGGAGGAACGGAGTCAGAAACAGCAACAGCATTGGCCACTTACTACTGAAGCCATGTGCATCTCATGACCTTCTCATCACCCACACTGTCTTCCATTTACCTAAACGCAATAAAGCTTCATGGATACACCCTTGAAGAAAACATTGACATTTAATAGACTATGTCAATGTAAGAAGAAGAGACAGTTAGAATGTGAGAATAACAGGCAATATGTGGTACAGAGTGCTGGACTGATCATAGACTTATCCTCTCCAAGCTAAATATTCATATTCAACAAAAGTAGTAGCCCTAAGGCAAGATCGACTACCAGGAGACAATGCTGACAGATTAGAGCACTTCTCTAACTGGAAATAGTTCATTGCTAACTTGGAAGGAAGCTGAGCCAACATGTGGTTGGCATCAGTGGAGCAGAAAAGGAGTGGGCAGCTTTCAGAGATTTGGTATACAGCACTGCATTTACTCATCTGGGCCAGAACACTTACAAACATCCCAATTGGTTTGATGAAAACGATGGGGAAATTCAGAAGCCTCTAAATAAAAAACAAGAATTCTACAAGGTTTACCAGCAAGATAGTTTATTTATCTCTAAGAAGGCAATGTTTAGTTCCATCAGAAGTAAAGTGCAAGTGAAGTTTAGATAGATGCAGGATTTTGGTTCAGTAAGAAGGAAGATGAAATTCAGTTTTACACTGAGAGTAACCATCCAAGTACTTTTATGATGCCCTGAAGGATATTTATGGGCCAAAAACCTATGGTGCATCTCAACTATTCATTGCTGAAGGAGCCACTGTGATGAATGACAAGGACATGATCCTGGAGAGATGGGCTGAACACTTCTGTAGTTTTTAGCGTGAGTTTTTCATATGCCTTCAATGAGGACAAAGATGGCATCAATGTCAGTTATTGCACTGATGGTAAATTATTTAATTTGGAAAGACTTCAAGCCAAGACTAAAGTTGAGGGAGAGCTGGTGCATGACTTTTTGTTTGCAGATGATTATGCACTCAAGGTAGTCTCTAAGGCTGAGATGGAATGGAGTGTGGATCAACTGTCTGCTGCTTGTGCTAAATTTGATCTGGCAATTAACTTCAAGAAAACACAGGTACTCCACCAGCCAGTACCACATGTGTGGAACCATCAGTTACAGCAAATGGAAAAAAATTAAAATGCTGTGGATAAGTTCATTTACCTTGGCAGTGTACACTCCAGGGATGTACACATTAATAATGAGATTGATGCATGCATTGCCAGAGCTAGCTCAGCGTTTGGAAGACCCCAAAGAAAAGTGTGGGAAAGAAGAGAAACATCAAACTGAAGAGCTACAGAGCCATTGTGCTGACCTCGTTGTGTGCCTATGAAGAACCATGAACAATCTACCAACTCCATGCCAGGAAACTGAGTCACTTCCATTTGAATTGTCTAAGGAAAATTCTGAAGATCAACTGACAGGATAAAGTAGTAGACACTAAGGTCCTTACTGGAACTAAACTGCCAGGCATTCAAATTCTGCTTCAGAGAGCACAACTCTGATGGACTGGCCATATTGTTCAAATACAAAACATACGTTTACCAAAAAGACCATTTTATGGAAAATTCACACAGGACAAGGGTTCACATGGTGGTCAGAAGAATTGATACAAGGACACTCTCAAGGTATCTCTGAAGAACTTTTGAATTGGTTGTGTGGCATGGGAGATACTGGCACAGGATTGCTCATCATGGCATACCCACATCAAAAAGGGTGCTATGCTCTATGAGCAAAGTAGAATTGAAGTAGCTCAAAAGAAACATAAGATGTGCAATGTTAGAGAATCCATCCCAAAAGTTCACAGGGACTATCTGGGACTGGCCTGTGGTAAACCATTCTGAGCTTGTATTGGTCTGATCAGATACAGTCTGATGCACTGTACCTTGAACCTGACATAGTGATGCCATTTCAGTTCTCTTCAAGATCACAGCACAACACCTAACTAACTAACTAACTTAACTAACCAACTGTATATGAGTATGTATCTCTATATATCTCACAGTCTAATTTGTTCAATTTTTCTATAAACACTTGCTTTAACTTGATAATTCTGTTTCAATCTATGCCATCCTATTCTACTCCTTTAAAATCAATCATTTATTGCATGCATAACTTGCATTTACTAAGCACCTACTGTATCTCAATTACTGGGGACAAAAGTAAGATAACCCTGTCCTAAAGGAGGTGACAGTCTAGTTGCTTTGCTCTAGAAATAAGAACAACATAGATCTTGGAGCTAGAAGGGCCTTTAGAAGGTAATCGCTTTTCATTTTTGAGATAAGGAAACTGAAGTACAGAGGGACCATCCCTTGCCCCGGGTAACAAGTTGGTATCTGAGATAGAAATGGAACTCAGGCCTTCATGACTCCATGCCTGGATCTCTGTCCACAATCCCTTTGCCTCTTCATCCTTTCCACTCTAGATTCCATTCCCCTTCACCATGCCTGGTTGCTTCCCATTCCACTGTCTTATCTCCCCAAGTTCATTTTCCCCAATGCCTTGCCAAATTGGACCATCCTCTCCTGTTCCATTCCACAAATACTTACTAGACTATCATTTATGAGGGTGGAGAGCCCATTTTGCTTGCATTTAATACAATGACTTAGGCATAGTAGGTGAACTGTTAAATTTGCACTGAGATGGAGACTCGTTGAAGAAACAAAAATTAATTGTTGGTATTAGTTCCCTATGTGGGATGTTGCTTCAAAATTCCTCAGGTCTAGGATTGACACAGAGGAAGCTCTCAGCATTCTTTGAATAAAAGATACCTTTTAGAAACTTGGAGGTGACAGAGAGGGGTTTACAGAGGAGGGAGTGTGAAGGAAAGACCTATTAATGTGACATTTTTTGAAAGGGAAATTGGAGCTGAGAATTGGAGAGAGTCATTCCAAACATCCCATTAACCTCACCAAAGCCAAGCTTGGGAAGAGAGGAAGAAGTGTTTCTTTTCTAAAGGACTCTTATCACCACCAGGCTAGAAGCAACCTTGTCTTGAAATTTCAAACCTGTTCTTCTGATGCCCTTTTCTTTTTTTTCTTAGCAAAATTTACTAAAAAAAACAGTATGCCTCCCAAATACTTAATAGTTAATGAGCAATATAATTTTTACAGCCTATGTTAACAGGAAAAGTTGTCGTTTTTCTTTTTTAGAATACAGATTTAGCATCATAGACTTAGAACTGCAATGAACCCTAGAGATACTCTAACTCAATGATGTGAAACTCACATAGGGATCTACCTTGTGGATGGTATATTGATTTAGAAAACCACAAGTTAACATTCTTCATATTGCATTGTATTTTCATTTATTTTATTAAATAGTTTCCAATTATAATTTAATCTGGGGACAAGTTTGGCTTCAGTAATGAGTCTGACAGTTCTGCTCTATTTTATCCCTTTTATTTTACAAATGAAGGAACTGAGGCTCAGAATGGGAAACGACTTGTCTAAGGTCATATGGGTAGTAAAAGACAGACCCAGGATTCAAACCCAGGTCCTCTGCTTCCACATTCATTTCTTTTCCCACCTCTCCATTTAAGAGATGAAAGATGAGAGAGAGAGAGAGAGAGAGAGAGAGAGAGAGAGAGAAAGAAAGAGAGAGAGAGAGAGAGAGAGAGAGAGAGAGAGAGAGAGAGAGAGAGAGAGATCAAGTACAATCTTTTAAAGATATATCCACTAAGTCTATCTACTGTGGACTGAGACATACTACTAGGAAGCCCCTTGGTTGTGGCTTTCAATAAAAGTTGGCTGTACCACTTTAAGACCTGCAAACATCATATTGTTTGGTAAAAACTGTGCTCTGAGGGCTCCTAGGGAAGAAAAGGTCTCAGTCCCAGTTGGATCTGGAAGAGAGTGAGAGGGAAGGTAGAGTAAGTCAGTGAAGGGCAAGAGTGGAGGATGAAGAAGGCAGAACAATTGCTTTCTGTATTTAACATCTGCCATTGACTGATTTTTAAAATTTTTTATTTATTTTTCTTTTTAATTCTTGATAAATTTTGTTTCAAAATGTTAAATAATCTCTAACTCTCAATTATACTTTAATCAGAATGAGAAATTTAACTTTTATGACTCTTAAACTGAGAGAGAGACAGAGACAGACAGAGAGAGACAGAGACAGAGAAAGGGGAAGGAAGGAAGGAAGGAAGGAAGGAAGGAAGGAAGGAAGGAAGGAAGGAAGGAAGGAAGGAAGGAAGGAAGGAAGGAAGGAAGGAAGGAAGGAAGGAAGGAAATCTAATTGTTAATGGAATCTTGGAGAGAGTATCTGAGTCAGAGTGAAACTCAAAGGCTTTGCTAGTCCAACCTTTGCATGAATCAATCAATCGATCAATACATATTTATTAAGCATCTAATATGTGCCAGGTATGTGCTGGTTACTAGGGATATATGCTCCCCACATCAAACAAAAAAAAAAAAAAAAGGAAAAGAACCGATCCTTCCTCTCCCCGATCACATTTTCTATATTCCTGACATCCCAAGGACTGGGTCATTTAGTGTTTGCTTCAAGATCTCAGATAGGGAAAACTCCCCTCACCCTGGGGCAGCTCATTTTGCTTTTATCAAGCTTAAATGTCCCTTGTTGCACACCACACACACACACACACACACACACACACACACACACACACACACACACACACACACACACACACTGCTCCTCCTTCTGCCCTCTGGGGTAAAGTAGAATAAGGCTGATCACAGTTCAACAAAAGAGACCGTTAAATATAAAAACAGGTGCCACAGTATCACAGATCTGAAATGACCAGAGCATGATTAAGAGAACTATCCGACTATATCTCCTTAGCTCCAGACACTATACTTTCTTTAATGCACCCTAAAATTTTATTTGTATTTGTATATTTGTTATGTATGTATAGGTATATGTAATATATATATATGTATAATTATATATATTTTTATATAAAACAACTGATAAAGGGCTTGGGGTCCACTAAGACCCCAAGATCTTTCCTTCTGGATGAACTACTTTTTAACCATTTTGTTGTCATTATTGTTCAGTTGTTTCAGTTATATTCAACTCCATATGACCCTATTGGGGTTTTCTTGGCAGAGATACTGGAGTGTTTTGCCATTTCCTTCTCCAGTTCATTTTGCAGATGAGGAAATTGAAGCAAATGTGAAGTGACTTGCCCAAGATTACACAGCTAGTAAGTACCTAAAGCTAGATTTAAACTTAGTTCTTCCTGACTCCAGTGCTCTATCCACTGAGTCACCTCCAGGCCAATTTTAGGTGACTTTAATGGAAGCATTGCCCAAGATCTCAGTTTGAGTAAAAAAAAAATTAAGAAGTATATATATTTTTTTAATTTTAAATTTTTAATTTAATTTAATTTTTAATTTAATTTTAATTTTTTTTAATTTTAAACTTTTAAAAGTTTTATTCCATGGTGCAAGATGATGTCTTCATCAGCAAGTTGTTTTCCATGGATATGTTAAAATCATATGAGATTCCATGAAAGATATAGGAGAACTAAGTTTGTTTGAATGTAGTCTAATGATCTATATCAAACCATGTATAGAACAGGAGATGCAAATGTCACTGTCAGGGAGGAGACCTGGAGCAGAGTTCAAGCTGAAGAAAGATTCCCTAGAGAAAGTCAGGTCTTCCAGATGTGCTTTACGTGGCACAATTGCCTCAGGTCTCAGAATAATGAGAGCCTCATTTATACGTCATAGCTCTAGAGCTGGAGGGGACCCTAGAGGCCAACTATTCCAAGCCCTTCATTTACCCGATGAGGAAAGTGAGGCCCAAAGAAGCTAATAACTTGCCTTACATCACAGATACCAAACATCTGAGAGAGGATGCAAATCCTGGGCAGGCTCTCTAACACCAAAGTAGAAAAGTACTCAATGTCCCATGTATATCAGGAATGGGAAAGCTATTTATTTCTTCTATAAAAAGAAAATGCTCAATGCAAAGACTCAGGGGCGTTCATCAACAGAAATATTTAAACATGCACCAGTAATAACCCACACTTATCACTATCATATTTCCCCACTGGGGATTTTCTTGACCAGGATACTGGAGGGGTTTGCCATTTCCTTTTCCAGCTCATTATACACATGAGGAAACTGAGGCAAACAAGGTTAAGTGACTTGCTCGCAAGTGTCTGATGCCAAATTTGAACTCGGTTCTTTCTGGTTCATGGCCCAGTGCTCTATCCACTGTGCCTAAAATGTAAATATTTCTGTTTTATTGTATTTTCATTTATTTTTCCAAATATTTCCCAAAGGCATTTGAACTTAAATCCTGCCTTACTCTGATGCGTGTTTGCCACCTCTGTTGAAGAGGATGCTCTAAAGTTCTATTGCTAAGCATTCTCCCTGAGGGTATATTCCCATTCCATACTCACTACAGTATGATTCTAGTATTTAAATATTTTCTTTAAATTAAATATTTACATATTCCTATTGTTTCATCACCATCCAAAGCAGGCACTGGTGGAAGCCTGGTTGACTACAGTAAGAAATAAACAACAGGAAATGAGATTTTTGTGCTTGGCTTTGCTTTTTAATTTGTTGAACATGTGCAAACTGCTCAGTATTGGAACTTTAACTTCCTCACCTGTACAAAGGACATATTGCTCTTTGTCAGAAATGCTTGATCAAAGTAATGGTAAAGTGGTTTCTACATATGAAATGTCCTTATTAAGACTGTTATCCTATCCCAAATAAAAGGGTTGTTGGATCTCACTCATGAATATTTCCCCAACTCAGCTGCACTTCATTAGTGACAGACCTCCAGCTCTTCCCTTAGCCACAAACATTAAGCTGTTGATTATCTGCTGGCCGGCTCAGTGAGAGCGGATATTCAGCAGAGCTGACTCAGCACATAGCCCCCTGACCACTTGGCTTGGACTCACACAGCAACACCAAGGCCTTGTATGAGTCTGTGCATTCATCAGCCACGAATTCATGGCACGTGGACAGCAATCTCTTGTTTCTTGGCCACAAAATGGAAAAATGTGGTCAAAGAAGTAAGAAAAATGGGGAAATTCATTCATTCATAAAACCAAAATGAGTCAAGGGAAAAGAGGAGGGTGTAGGGAGAGAGGGAGCTTTCTAATCCTTTTGTCTCTCTGGGGATATCTACACTTCATCAATATTTTTTGTAATTTGGTATTTCATTTCTATTCCTAATTATCTCTGGCTTTAGGGTCATTTTCTCTAAGAATACAAATCAATTCAGATTTCAGACAGACCACAATGGAGAGGACCCTCCCCTTATCCTACCGTGCTGCTGGATTTTCTGTACACCAGGCTCCCTTCCTCCCTCTACTGTGCATGAACCCTCCAAGCCACACCCTGCAGGTACCAAGGCTTCTCAGGGAAGAATTTTCTCAGTGCTGATTTTCAAGAATGGAATTTTGCCTCGAAGCCACAATTGTTATTTTTCCCTTAGCCCAAACTTTGCTTTGATCAAGCTGGGTGGTCTTCTCCCAGATCATGTCTAGAAGAGATGGCAGCTGATGTGTAGAATTCCATTCGAATTTTCGGGGAAGAGGGAGATGACAAGAGCCCCAACTTCACAAAGGCATGTGTCGTCCAGAGATGATACTTGGGTTCTGTCCTTTGGTCCTGGACACATACCAAAGATTCTCAAAAGACCTCAGTGCACCCCACTGCCTGCTTTTCTGGGGTCCCGTGGCTCTGCCCCTCCCTCTCTGGAGCATGACAGCTCTTGTAAATAGCACTCAGGGAAACTGATACCACAAGACAGACTGCTTTCATAGCATTCAGTGCTGATGGATAGTGGGCCTGGCTCAAGAGTTACCATCCTTTATGGAGTGAGAACATGGCTGGTTTGATTTTTAATGACATGCTATATGGCCTGTGCAAAAATTAAAGAAGTTACAAGGGAGAAAGAAATTTATAGCATCCATGACAATGACTGGAGACATAGTTGGTGGTCAGAAGGAAAAGCAGTTGAGAAACTGCTGATCTAGAAAAAAGAATTGTCAGGAAATCAAGGCTAGGGCATAATTTCTGAGGGAGAATCTAGGAATGTTGTGTTTGTCCTTCATTGCTGAAGAACATCATACCATCAGAGAAACAGTGACATGACTTGCACTTGACTTTGTTTTGAGTGAGGGAGGGCTGTGCAGGTCACCAGTCTCACTTCTCCAGAGCCATCTGAATCCAGGGACCAGATATTCATCAGGATGACTGGAGATGACCCAGAAGGAGGCAATTGGGATTAAGTAAGTTGCCCAAGGTCACACAGCTAGTGAGTGTCAAGTGTCTGAGGTGAGATTTGAACTCAGGTCCTCCTGACTCCTGTATTGGTGCTCTATCCACTGCACCATCTAGCTGCCCCAATATAGGAATTGAAGCCTAAAGAAAGGAGGCTTTAGTTATCCATCAATCACCATTTACTATGTGCAAGCACTGTGCTAAGCATTGGGGATTAAAAAATAAATATATTTATGAAGGCACACAAGCCAAGACAGTTTCATTTCTGGGTCTAGAAATAAATGAAAAGCCTAAATAGCCCATATTTTTTAAATCAATGTTCAAGGAATCCACGCCTAGCATTTCTCTTGGCCGGCTGTTGTAGAGAGAGCCTTGGAATCAGTCAGAATCCCTAGGGATGAATTTCAGCTCTTCTACTTTTCACCTTGGTGAACTGGGGCCAGTTACAGCTCCTTGGCCCCGACTTTGGCATCTGTAAATTGAAGGGGTTGGACTACATGACCCCAAAGGTCTCCTCCAGCTTCTAAATGGCTGATCCTGTGAAGTAACCCTGGTGACCTTGAACAAATCAACTCCCCTGGGACATGGTTTTCCCTTCTGTAACAGGAGGAGATTGATTCCATTGACCTTCAGGATCCCACCCAATTCTAAATGGCTGATTCTATGAGTTACTCCATGTATGACCCTGGGTAAGTCTCTTCCCCCTTTGGTCTTCAAATTTCCTCATCTGCAAAATGAGGAATGCAGACCAGATGGTCCCTCTTAGCTATAGAAAGATGGTCCTAATACATAATGATCTCTAAGTAATCTTCCAGCTTTACATTTTATTAACAAAAGTTAATAAGATTTATACAAGTCTTAACATGGGTTATCTCATGTGATCTTCAAATTAACAATCTCCCAGAAATAGGTGATAATTAGACTAATAGGATTAGCTGGCATTTACAGAGGAGATTTTGTCTACTTTGATCCTCAAAACCACCCTGGGAGAGAGGTGCTCTGATGACTCCCGTTTTTCCAAAAGAAGATACCAGAGCTGACAGAGTGGAAATGACTTGCTCAAGGTCACCCAGATGGTCAATATCTAAGCCGGGATTTGCATCCTAACCAATTCCAAAGCAGGCCAGTTCCAACACTCCCCTCATTGTGCCACCAAAATTGAATTAGCTAATGTGGATCTTGATGGCTTCTCCATTTTCTTTACCCTTTGCTCATAGATTTCTTGTAAGTTTACAAATGAGGAAACTCAGTCTCAATCGTTGAGGGGCTTTGACCAATAAATTGGGAAGTAGCAGGGCTGTGGTTTGAATGTGGGTGTTCTGAATCTGCCCTGCAACCAAAATCAACTATTTAGTTCACTCTTCCATGTTGTGTTTCCCTTATACACCCATATGCCTGGAATGTCCTTTCCTCACCTCTTTCCATTGAAATCCTTCTCTTCTTTCAAGGTGCAGTAGAAATGTCTCCTCATCAGTGAAGCTTTCTCTGATCCCTTCCCCTTCTTAGTATTCTCTCCTTGTTCAATTTTTCTTGTAGAATATTTATTTGTGTGAAAGCTGTTACTAGGATTTTTTCTTTCCACCTGAACCCTGAGAAAATGCACCTTTGTTTGGAAGGGGAAATCAGAGAGACAGAGACCTGAAGTGGCTGCTGGAAGACTCTCAGGAGGCCACTGTGCGAGTGGGAGACTGGCTGGCATCTGGGAAGAGCCCACCTTCTTCCACCTTCTTATTTAACTAATCATTCCTGTGAACCAGGGGCTGTTCTTTCGATTTAGGCTGCTGGTAGACTACAAGAGCTATGAGCAGTCTCTAAACTGGACACATTGGGAAATCCCTGCTTCTCCCACCTACTTACAGCTCCAATTCATGGACCCTGCCTGTCTTACTCAATAGAGTATAACCTCCTGGGGAGCAGGAACCGTTCCTTTGTGCTAAAACAAGTCTTTGTGTTATGCCCAACACATAGTAGGTGTTTTATAAATGCTTGCTGGATTGAATTTGATCCAGTTCCAGGACTCTGACTGGGAATTGGATAAGCTTGACATAGCACCCTCCCAGCACCCCCTGCCCACCGCCACACATGAAGAGAGGGGGAATGGCAGAATAGGGTAGCCAAAAAATATATATAAGAAAGGCACTGAGGCATCTATTTTTTATGCAAAGAACCCTGCCTAAAGAGCGGCAGTTATATGTATGTGTGTATACACACACACACACACACACACACACACACACACACACACACACACACACACACATATTTGTCTATTTACATTTGTATATTTAAAGAGAAAAGCGAGCCTTCCATGATGGAGTTTTCCAGGATCACACACAGTGCTATTTTTCTGTTTCACCAAGTCTGTGCTGATGCCCTTTTCAGCCAGTGTTTGTTAAGTTCTGATTTTAACTCCAATACGATAGCTAAGTCTCAAGGCTCTTGCCATTTGAGCTCAGTAGAAGCCTTTGGCCTCCAGAGTCCCAGAATCGGGAGCCTGTTCCTGGCCTATCTGAGCAGGCAACTCCCTAAAGGCAAGCAGGTATGGGGGAGGGCTTTCATTGTTCTGGGAGGCCTTGGCACCCGGGCCTGAGGCGCTCACTCTGTAAGGTGAACTCTATGGCAGGTTTGGGCAAGCTTTCCCTTAGCTGGGGGGCCAAAATAGTTTGCATGCCTGGGACAGAGGCAGTTGCGGGTACCTGGAGGCTGACCCCACCCAGCAGGTAAGCTTCTCCCTGTGCAGAGGGCCTACAGATCCCCGCTGTCCCCCAGGGGACTGTGGGGGTGGCCCTGGCTGCCTGGTGGATGGACAAGAGGCTCCCTCCCAAGGGCCGCAGGAAGACAGGTGAAGGATAGATGCTGGCTCACTCCCCTCCCCCATGAAAATCGGGACAGTTCCCTCCCCAAACATGGGGATCTGAAACCCTAGATGTAGAGACCTAGAAGGGAGTCAGTTTCAGCAGAGGAAAAGGGGGGCTCCAAGAGTCTCCTAGTATACACATCTAGGGCTGAAAGGCACCATCTAGTCCAGCTCCCTTATTTAACGGAGAAGGGAACTGGGTCTCAGAGAGGAAAAAAGACATAAAACACAGAAGGCTGAATCAGAACCCAGATTCACAGACTCAGCAGCTATACCATAGCCACACTGCCTGGGAGTCCAGGAGGCAATCCAGTCAGTAGCAGTGGGGCAATGACAAATGAAAAGAAAGTGGGATCTTCGATCTGGACACAGAGGGAAAGGTCATCAGAGGTCATTAGGTTCAAGAAATTGAGGCTTGTGCCTGTGCAGCCTGACCACACCTTTACAAAAGGACCACTGCTGACTTTTTGTGACCAAGTGCCTTATATCTGTGCTCACCACAAGCCAGGGAGGTGGAAAGCATCTTATCATTCCCATTTTATAGATCTGAAAACTGATGTTCAGGGAAAAGTGATTTGATTTGGCAAGTGTCAAAAAAGAGAGACCTAATATCAAATTCTGGCTCAGATACTTATCAGCTAGGCAGCTCTGGGTAAATCAGGGAACCTTTCTCAGACTTAATTTGCTCATCTGTACAATGGGGTGTAATGTTAATAGGATTTAAGATCTTCCCCTCCATTAATAAGCCTCACCTGGAGCCCATTAAGGGATGCTTGCTTGGGGGAGGCTTGCTTGTAGTTCACAACTTTTGCTAAACTGAGTCATGGGGGTTGTGATGCTTTCTGTCTCTAAGAAGTATACATTATATATATATATGTATATATGTATATATACACATATTCTGTAAGTTGATATTTTGCTTTGGAGGTTCACATATGAGAAGAATCTTGTGATTCCTGATCAAGACTCTGAGTAGCCATATGTTCAGACCCCTCCCCGCCACATCCTGACAACTCAGATGTAAAGGCTCTCTCTCTCCAGGGATGTTTGTAAAGGGAATAGCAATATTGCTTTCATTCAGACAGTAGATCCCTGTCTCTTGGTCTTTATTTCTCTGCTCATATTTTCTCTAAAGTTCAGGGGGTTGACTTTTCCCCTGAACAGTGAAAATAATTTTAAAAGATTTTTGACCCCTTAAACAGCTATCTTTCATAGTAAAGTAGATCTAAGAACTCATCCTGGATATGCCACTGTG
The DNA here is from genome assembly GCF_028372415.1 of Notamacropus eugenii. NCBI lineage: Eukaryota > Metazoa > Chordata > Mammalia > Diprotodontia > Macropodidae > Notamacropus > Notamacropus eugenii. The sequence goes on along the minus strand of NC_092873.1, from coordinate 62,138,458 downwards.
GTTGCCATTACACGGGGGTAACACTAGCACCTACATCCCAGGACTATGGTAAGGATGAAATGAGATCATAGTTACAGAAGCCTGACAAACCTAAAAGTACCACGCATGTGTTATTATTAGGGTTTAGAGGGAATTCTGATTCAGGGCATGAGGGCTGCACTAGAGGCCTTGAGGTTCCTTCCAGCTTTGAGATTTGGGGAGTCTATATAACTGCCCTTGAATCTCTCCTTGGTGTCCCCTCCTTTCTAGTCACTGGCCTCCCCCGCCCCCACCAGGCACAGGCCTTCATCATCACAGTCACCCCCACTCTGGTGTCTCTCACATCACCTGGCAGCATCTCCTTTGACCTCTCATTGGACAGATGGGGAGCTTGACTAGATGCCCTCCAAGCTTCCTTCCAACCTTGAGATCCTGGGAGACAGAGAAGGCTGGTGCCTGACTCAGTATCATGCAGTCCTGGCATACCCACCACACACACAGCCTCATCTCTCCTCACTCTTGAGGATGGGTCTTGGTGCTTTCCTGGAGGTTGCCAGCAGAGGGGCTACAATTGGGATCTATGTGCTCCAGCCACCTTTGAATGTGGCTGCCTCTTACTCATATGACTATCAGCCATTTCTCTTGTTTGTCCTTTATTTCTGCTGTTTTGTGGCCTTGTGGGTGGCCTCTGACATTTCCTAGTGGTATGACCCCAGACAGGTCACCAAGACCCAATGAGGCCACCTCAAATGCATCAGTGAGGTCACCAAGAATGCTAATGTACTTCACCAACATTAAGCACTGTATAAATGTAGGCTCTGACCATTGTGACCTGCAGGAGTGTTGAGGGTAAGTATTTGTCCTTAGATTTCATTGGGGTGGGGAGAGGGAGGGAAGATGACTTTCCATTAACTGAAAAACATTAAATGAAATGAGGAGGTGTGATATAATGGATAAAGGACTGCCTGGAGCCTAGGGAGGCCAGGCCTCCAGTTCAACCTCTGCCAGATACTGACTGTGTGACCTTAGGCCAGTCACTGAACATCACAGCACTCTAGGCAACTCTTGAAGACTGCAAGTTGCAGAGGAGTTGCTTGGGTGTAGACAGTTTCCATACCAGAAATTTGCTATAAAAATGAAATCACAAGACCAGGTCAATTTTTGTTATTATTGTTGTTGTTTTTATCCAGATGTGTGATTGCATTGAAGAGAGAAACTTCCTCTTCCTGAGGAGATCTGTTCAGGGTTCCGTAGTCAGAAAGTGTCAGAGGCAGGAAGACTTGAACCCAAGACTTCCTGGATCTTAGACTGACTCTATAGCCGCTATTCCTCTGCTGTCCATTATTGTCATCAAACGACTTGGCTGGGGATTGACCGTGAGATCATAAAAGTAAGTACTGAAGGAGTGTTTAGTGACTGTCTCAGGTCCAACTCCCTCATTTACAGAAGACAATGAAAGATTGAATGACTTGCCCAGGATCACACAACTGGTACCTGTCAGAAGTAGGCTTTGAGTCTGTCTTCCTGAATCCTAGTCCAACGTCCTATCCACCAGGCAACACTGCCTCTCTAAAGCCTGGTTCCAAATCTAATGCCTTTTCCACCAGTCAGTCACAGGGCACTGAGACCCAGCCTTGTAGACTCTCTCCTCACCTCTCTACTGTAGCCCCCATTAGGTCTAGAATAAAAGTTCTTTTCTTGCAGTTGACCAGCTGAGTCCCATAGGCTGTTGTTCAGTTGTATCTAACTCTTCATAACCTCATTTGGGGTTTTCTCGGCAAAGATCTGGAATGGTTTGCCATTTCCTTCTCCCGCTTATTTTGTAAATGAATAAACTGAGACAAACAGTGTTAAGTGACTTGCCCAGGGTCACACAGATAGTGTCTGAGGTCAGATTTGAACTCAGGAAGATGAGTCTTCCTGACTCCAGGCCTGGTGCTCTTTCCATTGCATCACCTTGCCACTCCTTACAAGTATCAGTCCCACATGCACAAAATGTAAAGCTGATGGGACAACCCGAAATACTTTCTAAAGCACATTCATTCCTTTCCAGGTTCACCCAGCAGCTCTAAAAGAATGTCTGGCCCATTTTCACTTCCTCCTCTACTGCATTACCAAGTGGTCTTTTTCTATTTGGCAAACTGAGATCCTGAGAATATGACTTGTTTGGCCAAGGTCACACTGCAAGGCCAGAAGAAAGCCAGGATTAGGTTTCCTTACTCCTTGCCTACTACTTTGACAGGGGGCCACATGGCTGCTTCTATACTCAAGTTCTTTACTCCCTGCTCCCAAAGGCCCTTCATAGCTGGCTTTGATTAACACATGGTTCAAATCTCAGGAGGTCGACTGATGAGCAAATAAACAGTCTCTCTCTCTCTCTCTCTCTCTCTCTCTCTCTCTCTCTCTCTCTCTCTCTCTCTCTCTCTCTCTCTCTCTCTCTCTCTTTGTCTCTCTCTCCCTCTGCCCTTTGAAGGTGAGCCATCTGAGTCAGGACTGGATAGGAGATCCCTTATTGTTTGGTCACCATGTACCTGGCTGCCAAATGGTGGATTTGGCAGGGAGTGTGAGAAATGTAATTCAATTCACTCTGGAAAGGGAAATGTGGCTATGGTGATGTCCCTGCTCTAGCTTTGTGGAATATCTGAGCTGCTCCCAGAGCCAAGAATGGTTTCCCCCATTTTCAAGGCCCACATAAAATCACTAACTTGCAAAGATTTCAGCCAGATCTCACCTCACTTGTGTTATAGTAATAATATTGCAAATTTCAAGGCTCTGTTATTTCATCATGATACAGATTTTCATCACTATAACCTGGATACAGGGTCCTTGTAAAGACACAACCACCCATCTACACAGCAGCAGACAGGTTTCAAGAGTTTCTTCAAACAAAAACATCCCTCTTGGACTGTGGCCAACTTGATAATGAGCCTCTCAAAATTTAGCTGAACAAAAATATGAAATAAAGCAAGCGGTCCACCTAAACCAGGGCCTGATGAAGTCTATGGGATCTATCTCAGAGTCATGTTTTTAAATGCAAAGGAAAACAATTATAGTGAAATACAGTTGTCAAAGTATATTTTTTTAAAAAAAGCTCACAGGCCTCAGAATAAGCACCCTTAATCCAGAGCAAGAAAGGACCTCACAGACCATCTAGAGCAAACCTCTTATTTTACAGAAGAAGAAACTGAGGCCCAGAGAAGTAAGGCAATGTGATCAAAGTCACATAGTGATAAATAGCAAAGACTGGATTGGAACCCAGTCCCTGTGACTCAAAAGTCAATGCTCATTCACCCTTATAGCCATTTCTCCTCAATTCAATTACAATCATGGGTGTTCATTGTATAAACACAGGAAGCTCAGCAAATTCTAAGTATAACAAAAAAGCTCCTACTCAAACCCCCTCTAGCGTTTCATAAGCTCTAGTTGGAAAGCATCCAAGGATAGGCTCCGTGTCAGGCTGTACAGAGAATGTCTGAAGAGAGGCGTAATTAAGAGCAGGCTCAAACCCTCAGCACCAGGAGAAGAGCCACCAGGTGAAGATGCCAAGGCAGCTGGAGGGGGCATTCAGACCAATGAAGTGAAAATAAAAGAAATTCCCAGTTACACTGTGAAGAGATAGATAAATGGATGGGAGGATGGAGAGTTGGAAAGGAAGACGGATGTTGATGGAGATGAACAGATTGCTGGATAGATAGATAGATGATAGATAGATAGATAGATAGATAGATAGATAGATAGATAGATAGATAGATGGATGGATGGATACATAGACTGATAGACAAAGAAGAAGAGGGAGAAGAATAAGAGGAAGAAGAAAAAGAAGAAGGAGGAGGAGGAGAAGAAAAGTGGCAAAGAAAAGGGGAAACAGAGAGAGAAAGAAAGAGAGGAAGAGAGGAAGGAAAGAGGGAAGGAAGGAAGGAAGGAAGGAAGGAAGGAAGGAAGGAAGGAAGGAAGGAAGGAAGGAAGGAAGGAAGGAAAAGAAAGAAGGAAAGATAAATGGATAGACAGATGGATATAGCTGAATAGTTGGACTGAATATTTATTAAGCTCTTACAAAGTTCCAGACACTCTGCTAAGCACTGAAGATACAAAGAAAAGTAATCAACATAGCCCCTGCCTTCAAGGAGATTCCATTCCAATGGTGGAAGACATCATAGAGGAGAGCTAGAAAGTGGGAAGCAGGAAGAGCAAGGAAGGGTCCTTCCTCTGGGGCAATGCAGCAGGGAAGGAGAAGGTGGAGGAAATAGAGAGTCTAATTTTGCAGATGAGGAAACAGAGCCCCACGGGGTGAAGGGGTCTGCCTGGGTTCACACAGATAGCAGGCAATCATAGGTAGATCCCCAGCTCTCAGAACTGGATGCTGCCCAGTGTTCCAAAGCCTCTTCTTCCTCCATCCATTCCGACCTTGTAGAACCATTGAGCCCCAGAGTCGCTATAGGTATCCCCTGAGACAGCGCTCAGAAATCAAACTCTGCAATGTCCGCTCTGCTTCAGAGCAGAACACCGGTGGGAGGGTCTTGTCCCATCTCCCAATTCGAATAAGAAATGGATGATAAACTTCTTCCTCCCAAAGGGAAGTTCAGAGGAGTGAAAAGTTATGATTATGAAGTGCCAGGATTAAATATTTGCTCTTCATTTTAATTTCCTCCTCCTGCCTGGTCCCTGCTGGCCTCCTGTGCTCTCCTCAAACCTCTACCTTGACTGAATTCTTTATTTCCATTTCTGGCCCTCACTCCATCCCTTCTCTTTCACATCAATCTGGGGGCCTCTGGGACCGTTGTCCCAACCTCTTCTTTGTGCAGCTGCCATTTGCCCGCTGATATTTTACAATCAGAGAAATTCAGGACTGGAAAGAACGTGGGCAGGTCCCTCAGCTGGAGTAAATCTATTTTCTCTTGTTCTGCCTGAGTGAAGATGGAAAATAGTTAAGACTGTCTCATGCTCCCTGCTGGCCAGGCTTCAATCTATACCCCTTAAAGCTGTGCTGATTTCCTGAATTATTGTGCTATGGGGCTGCTCTAGATCAGTCCAACCCCTAGATTTTATTCTCACCAAACTTACAGTCATCAGTGTAGTCACCTGGTCTTTTGTAGAACTTTACATCTTTTCAAAGCACTTTCAAAACAAGCCTGTACTGCTCAATTTCTGTGGCCTCTCTTCCCCATCACCTGCATCCCTTTTGTATTTTTAGCACTCATGCTTCTAGGTAGACATTTTGTCTCCTTGGATAGAATGTAAGTTTCTTGAGGACAGGGACTGTTTAACTGCTTTCTATTCCCAGTGCACAGTACTGGACCTAGTGCTAATTGATTGATTGATTTCAGAGAAACACTGGCTGGAGGGGACCTTAATTGTGACTTCTTGTGAATTCTCACTCCAAACTGCAATCCTATGTCTACTTACCCAGAAGCATGGTCATCCGAGATTTTTTCAGCTACATAGGCTTACTATCTCATAAGACAATTTATTCTGCTAAAACTAATTCTCTCTTATATTGAGTAAAAACTTGCCTCCCTAAATTCTACTTGTTGGACCTAGTTTTATCCATTTAGACAATAAAAAATGATATCATAGGACCAATAGGTCCTATATAAGTGAGAGAATCTGAGTTCAAATCCCAGCTCCACCACTTACTATCTGTGCAACCTTAAGCCAATCACTCTCTGGCCACCAATTTCTTCATTTGTAAAACGAGACATTTGGACTGGATGACCTTCCAGCTCTATATCTCTGATCTTAAGATCCTCTAACCCAGGCTCAAATCTGACCCCTCCCACTAACAATGGATTGGCCTTGACTTTGGTCAACTTGCTTCCCCTCTCCAGCCCTCAGTTCATCACCTGTAAAAAGAGAGGCTTAGACTAGAGGTCTCTTCCAGTTCAAGATCTAGAGTCCAATGAATGTGACAGAGGATGGCGATTATGAAGTCCTGGCTCTAAATGTTCAGTTCTCTCTGACATGGTGGCCATTTGTGTACTTGAAGATGACTGCCATGATGCTCCAATCTTACCTAGTCCAGTAGCCTAGGCCTGTTCCTTGTATGCCCTAGCTAGAGATGACAAAGAAATGTATGTAGTAGAAAAAACACTGAACTTGGAGTCCAGAGGTCTGAGTTTGAACTCAGACCTACTGTCCACAGGCAATGTGACTCTGGACAAATTACCTCTCTGGGCTTCAGCTTCTTCACCTTTAAAGCAGGAAAAAATTCAGTTATTTTGGGGGCTACTGACCTCCTAGGACAGTGGGATGGAGACCCTTGTCAACCCTAAAGCATCGTAGATAGAGTTGTGATGCTTATGGTTTCCAGATTCTTCTCCATCCTCATCACCCTCCTCTGTCCACTCTCTAGCTTATCAATGTCCTTCCTCAAATGGGGCACCACCCAGAGCTGAGCCCATGCTCCAGATGGAGGCCATCCAGCTCAGAGGATACCCTTCCATCTGAACACTAGATTTAATCATTCAGCATCAAATCACATTTGTTTTATTATTATTTTTTGGCCACTCTATCACACTGCTGGCTTTCATTCAACATTCAGTCATCTAAAGCCTCAGGTTCATTGCATGATATTATTTCATTTTGTAAATGTTGACCATGCAGATTTTAAGCCATATTGTATAAATTTTATGTTGTCATGATGTTCCCCCACCCTTTTATTCACTATCCTTCCCAGTGATCTCCCAGGACATCATTGTATCTGTTTCAGAATCCAAAATTTTATTAAGTTCTTATTCTTTGCAGAGCACTATTATAGGTACAAGGGTAAAATCAAAGTTTAAATGGCACACAGTAATATCAACTTGGAAACTATAGTGGAAAAGACACAAACACAGAAAACTACGTTGAATTTACCAGAGGAACGTCACTTGCCTAACCAAACAATCTCAAGTACATGCTCACCCCAACAGTTATATGCTAGAGCCTTCTAGGGGTAATGCCAAGCTCTCTGTGGCTCTCAGAGAGTTGGCCATCTCTCTGTTCTTTAGCTCCACCCTTTCGTAGGTGATAGCATTCATGGCATTGGCCTAGAGGTGTATGAACTTAATTAGACAGTTCTTAATTAGACAGTTAATTAGACAGGCCCTCATGCCTAATTTCCATTTGCTGCTGTTTCAATAGTCAGTTGCACAAATATTCCATAATTGTGTACAGTTCTTAACTCATTATCAGAAAAGAAAAGATATATTCAAACACCATGGACATCTCATTTCCACTCTTAGCCCTTCTACATCCCAGGGAGCACAAAACTTAGAGATAAAGAGGTTCTCAACATGGATGGCAAAAATGGGAACAGACAGGAGATGAAAGATGTAACAGAGGTGGAGTTCAAGGGATAAAGTAAATGACTGGGACACTGAATGAGTAGTGCTATACCAGAAAAAAAATGGTAAAGTAAGAAGGAGAATCAGATATAAGAGAAAGGAGAACAAGCTTGTTTGAAAATGAGTTGAGATTGAAGTGAAAGCAGCCATTCCCGTGATATCTTGCAGCTAACTGGGGAGTTGGTACTAGAACTTCTGAAGAAAGGGGAGGGCCAAAGGTATAAATTTGTGAGCCATTTCCATGGAGGTCGTAGTTGAAGCAAAAAGAGACAAGACAGAGGACAGATTTGGGGAACATCGAACTTAAGGGACTGAGAAGTGGATGAAAAGCTTGCCAAGAACACAGAGAAGTAGCATTTGGATATAGGAGGGGAACCAAGAGACGTCCTATACCTGATGCCAAGAGAGAAGGATTAGAAAAATGACTTGGTCAACAGCGTTAAAAGCTGTAGAGGCAAAAAAGAATGAAGACAGATAAAGATCATTGGTTGTGGTGATTAGGAGGCAATTGGTGAATCTGTGCTTGAGAGATACAGCCTGGCGTAGATGAAAGAACACTGGCTTCAGAGGACCTAGGTTCAATTCTCTACTCTTACTTCCTACATGAGCTCATGCAAATCCCTTTGACCTGTCTGGGCCTTGATTTCCTCATCTGTAAAATGAGGGAGTTGGACTAGCTGACCTCTGCCATCCTTTCTCCTCCAGATCTATCTGGCATTCTTGATGTGGCCAAAAGCTGAACCATGATAACCAGGACTGAAGAGAAAGTGGTAATAATACTTTTCCAAGATTTTTGGCTGTGAAATGGAGGAGTGAGATTTGAGATGGCTTGGAAGGGTCAAGGGAAGGTTTTTATATTTGGTTTTGATTTCATTTTTGGCCTGAGGAGCCTAGAGCATGTCTGTAGGGACATAAAAAGGATACAGTGATCAGGAAATGCCTGGAGCTGCAAGATGAGGAGAGAATGACTGACCCAGAAAGGTCCTAGAGCAGGGAGAAAAAAATGGGATGAATTAACCACTTAGAGCCATGGTTTTGGCACTAGGAGCTAGGGTTTCCAAGCTGCCTGGAGAGGCAAGATGGTGGAGTGGGTAGTGGGCTGGGCTTAGGGTCAGGAAGACTTCAACTCCTCCTCTTGATTTATTCTAACAGGGTGAACCCTATGGGAGTCCCCTACTCCTTCTGGGCCTCAGTTTCCTATATTGTAAAATTATAGAGTATTGGGCTGGTTGGCCTCTGAGGTCCCATACAGCTCTAAATAATGACTTTGTGTCCTGCTGCTGTACCTTCTGTTCTGCAGCACATTCCCATCTGACCTTCTGGTATACCCCAAGGACTCCCAGGTCTTGTCATGTGCTCTGCTACTAACCCCTTAGGACTTTGTGTCTTTCCATCCACCCTAACATATTTTTTAAACTTGCTTCATTGTTTTTCTTTCTGTCTTTTCCCATCATTATCTCTTCTCCTACTCCCCACCCCACACACATACATACGCACAACACCCTCTCTGCCCTAACAAAAGCTCTCCCTTGTTGCACGTAAATATTGTTGAACAAAACACATTTGGCTTGCATTTGCTGTGACTCTTTGACCTTTCATTTCCCTTCTCTCCTCTATCCTATGACATAAAGACGATTGGATTAGATAGGCCTAATCCCAAAGTCTGGCTCTAATTTCCCTCCTAGGATCATGGAATTATGGTGGCAGAGCCGGGAAGGCCTCAGGATCATCTCTTCCAACCCTCTCAATGGGAGGGGCATCACCTTCTCTGATCCTTTTCTCACAGGGGAAGAAAGGTTAATGGTGAGGGCTCTGCTTCAGGAACTGCAGACCATCCTAAAGTTGGGGAACCAGGAAAACAGTCTTTACTGAGTCCAGCTCTTTCAAAGGGGGAGCATCCACATGGTCCTTGTACTGAAGTAGAAGATGTCTTTGTGTGTGCTCTTGCCAAGCATCACCTGGATTGGGGCTTAGAAGGAAAGATGAGATTCATCATTCAGAAAGTCTCTTTCTTGGAGCAAAGATCAAATTTCTTTAGAAAATTTTATTCCCAACTTCATTCAGAACCAATGTTCTCAGAAGACACACCATGAAAGCATCAGTGAACTGTCCTAAAGAGCAAGTAAGCTCCTATCATTCATTTCTCAGAGAAGTACACTGAAACAGAATTCAATCAGCAAGAATTTATTGAACAGCAATAACATGCCAGGCACAAGGCATGCAAAGAAAAACAAAGACACAGAAGTAATCCCTACCCTTAATTGATATAATCCTTTGCAACTAAAGGACTTCCCTGAATTTTTCACCCGGAGATATAAGTCCAAAACATATTCTCTTCCCTTATAGATATAGATAAGTAAGATCATGAGTGATTTGCTTCTCTGTTTAGTTTCTTATTTAGAGGAGTCAGGTTTAGGACCCAAACTCATTCGCATTCTTTTCCACCAATAAATATGTCCTCCCAGTCATTGGAAAGGACATTTTCCTTGTTGAGGAGCATCCCAGTATGGGAAAAGAAACCCTGGAACTTGAGCCAGAGGACTCCTTGGCTCAAATGCCTACTCTAGTCTATGACCCAATGCAAGCACATTAAGCCCTTGGGACGCAGTTTCCTTATCTGTAAAATGGAAGTAATAATAACCATTGCCCTCCTCACATGGCCCCTGTAAAGAAAAGACTTTTTTTAATGGAAATACAGACCACTGTGATCAAAATTATATCATGCAGTAGATAGAACACTCATTTTCAAATCAAAGCAGTATGGTACAAGAGAGAAAAAATTGGATTCAAAGTCCAATGATTTGGGTTCAGGTATTGATTCTATCACTTAACATCCACTTGGCCTTGAAGAAGTCATGTCACTTCCCAACATGTCAATTTCCTCTTCCCGGAAATGAAGGGGTCAGACTGGAAGTTCAACGAAGTTCCTTCTGCCCCTAAATTTGTCAGAAGGGCTCATTTTTCTTCGGGGCTTGAAGCTTTACAAAGTACACTCCTCTCCATCATCCTGTGCTATGGGTAGCACTTGTATTGTTACTCTCCTTTTTACAGTTGAGGCAACTGAGGTTTTGAGAATTAAAAAGACAGAGCTAGAAGACATACCTAAGCCAAGATATGAACTCAGGTCATTGGACTCTAAGATCATGATTCTTTCCACTAAACTCTACTGCTCATAATACTATGTGCCTATGTACTTTTTTTCTAAATAAATTTTATTCATATCTTTTTCATATCACCTACATTTCCTGAATAACTGCTCCCTGCTTTCCTCCTAGAGAGCAATCTTTTATAGCAAAGAAGAGAAAAAGAGAGAAAACCAAGTTTGTCATCACTAAAAATATATACCAAAATGGTCTGATAGTGTATGTTGTTTTCTACTCTCATAGTTGTCCACTTCTACAAAGAAATTAAGAGTTAGCTTCTCATAGATCTTCTTTGGGGCCAAGATTATTTATTATCACTTCACCTTTGTCTTTAGGGACATGAGTTCAAAGCCTTGCTTCTGACCTTGAGGAAGTCACTTACCTCTTTAGAGCTTCAGTTCCTTCATCTGCAAAATGAAGGAGTGGGACTATATGCTATCTAAGGATCTGTTCAGAAACTATTCTATGGCTCAAAAATGGTCCTTCTCTGCTTTCTGACATTCATTCCTACTTTCTGAACCTACTGAGAGAAAGGAAGGCAGGAAGGCAGGCGGGCAAGAAAGAAAGAAAGAAAGAAAAAAAGAAAGAAAGGAAGAAAGGAAGGAAGGAAGGAAGGAAGGAAGGAAGGAAGGAAGGAAGGAAGGAAGGAAGGAAGGAAGGAAGGAAGGAAGGAAGGAAAGAAGGAAGGAAGAAAGGGAGGGAGGGAGGGAGGAAGGAAGGAAGGAAAGAAAGAAAGAAAGAAAGAAAGAGAAAGAAAGAAAGAAAGAAAGAAAGAGAGAGAGAGAGAGAAAGAAAGAAAAAGAAAAAATAGGCTATGCATAAAAGGGTTGGGAACAAAATGAGTGTAGTTATTATACATGAGGAAACGAACTCAGGATCATCACCTTACTTGTCTAAGGTCACAAAACTGGAATGTTGGAAAACCTAGATTTGAACCTGGTCCTTTAGCTATGGATTGGTGCCCTTTCCATTGTACTATTCTGTTTTCCCCTTTTTTTAATTGGTGAATTTTATTCATTAACAGTTAGGATTATAATTGTTAAGCATGTGTTTTCTTCTGGTAATTATAAGGCAGCAGCCTAACTATAGAGGGTAGAGAGCTGGCCTTGGAGTCACAAAGAAGTGAGTTAAAATCCTGCCTCTATACAAAGTGGCTTCTTGATCTTGATTAAATAGCTTAAACTCTCAGGGTCCCAGACAATTCCCCAAGGACAATCAGTTGCAGAGCAGGTGCCAATTTGCATTCTTAGAGGAATTTTCTTCATTTGGGGTACACTAATAGCAATGAAATTATGATGCTCGTACATACACATGTAGATGTCTGTATACATACATAAACATTTGCGTATATGTGTTTTTATAAATATATTTACATAAACATACATTTATATAAATATACTTACATAAACATATGTTTAGATAAATGTCCTAGAAGAAAGATCAGTTCAGAAGCTGCGAAGTTCTCCTCTTCTTGGAGCTATCTTCAAAGCTGAGAAAAGCTTTCCCCTGGCTTCACATTCTTCTGACATGACTGGAACACCAAAGGAACAGGAGGTCTCTCCATTAGTTGTTCCTTGATTTCTCCACGTGACTAGCCCATCTTGTTTCTTTTGTCCCATTCTTCAGTGACATTAGTCACATGCTTCCTTTTCCTTGACTCTTCATTTGTAATGTGTGCAACCCTTCAAAGGTCCACCATCCACCTCATGATGGCCTTCTGGGCCATAATCAACTTCAAGCTTTCAAGAGCCATATGTTATGTCCCAAGAGAATAGGTATTAATCAGATACACTCCAACAAAAATCAGAAAATAAATCAGGTGATCAATGTTTAGACCATGAAAAAGTATAATTGTTCCAAAAATGATGTCTCTAAGAACAAAATAGTAGTTGAATTTCTTCATCCTTCTTTCATGATAGACATCCTAGGCAACATTCAGGGAGGGTCCTGTCTGGCTTTTCCAGGCTTGCTTTTGTTCCAACAATTTTGGTCCTACCTCCAGAAAGGGCCAATTCTGTGGGAAGGTCTTATGGTAAATCTCAGATAAAATTCACTAGCTATGTATGAGTTTTCCATTATAGGCAAAGCTTCTCTAAGCCCTATCAATGCTTAAGTACAAAATCCAGGGGATGAAGAAAAGAATCATCTCTCCACAGTCCTTAGTCCTTTCTGTCTTGCAGACTTGTGATTTCACCAGTGTAAAGAACTTCCAATGTGGAAATGCTCTCCTTTAAGGCATTGTCTAACTGGGTGTCTTGGAAACCCACCTGGGACATTGAGAGATTAAATGTTTTGCCCAGGGTGACAGAATCAGAAGCAGGACTTGAATCCAGGATTTCCTGAATGCAAGACTAGACTCCTGTTTGGTGTGACTTCTTATCAGGAATCCAATTTGTCTGCTTTCCCAGAAGAGGAAAAAAGTAGCCCAGAAATCCCCCAGAGTACATCAAAGGGATCTAGCAGGCCCCAGTTGAGTTTGTCCTCCCAAGTTCCCAACAGTCATGCAGCACTTTGCACAGCACCAGGCATACAATTACTTGATAAATGTTTAGTGACTGATCAAGTTCCAGACCAACAAGCTTCCTCAGGTGAACACTTTTTGGTTGAGCCTTGGGTCCCTTAACTGGAGTTTGCCATGCTTGCCATTGAGGCAGTGTGATGGAACCAATAGAGTGCTTGACTTGGAGGTAGGAAATCCTGGGCTTGAATCTTGTCTCAGACACTTACTTGGACAAATAATTTCCTCCCTCTGGAGCCTCTGTGTTCTGTGAGGGGTTTGTACTCAATGACCTTGCAGGTCCCACGTGGTTCTAAATATATGATCCATTAGAGTTCTCTAATAATAAAACAGTCACATCAAATCTTTGGAGGTACTGCACATTCTATGGAAAGGATGGCTCCACAAGGAGCTGTTCACTGGCATGAGCTTTTGTTACCTGAACAAATGAACTTTATCTATCACACATCTACACTCCCTAGATACCAGAAAGCCCAGGTCAAAGGGAAATCAGGGAAATTCTCATAAGTAGCAGATGGGGAACCTAGTACAGGGAATAGGAATAAGGATTTTGGAACCCAAAAACACCTTAGTAGAAATCCCTGGGGCAATTAGTGAAGCTATATATCCCAAGACAAAGTGTGGTTCCTTGAAAGTGAAGACCAAAGGACAAAATATGAAAGAGAGAGATGGGTGCAATGGGAAAAGGAAACAGGAAAGGGACTAACACTGGGGTTCTTATTCTGGAACCCAGGTACACATACTCATAAGCCCACAGCTATACCTGCACATGTGTCTATGCCTATATCTGTGTCTGTGTCTGTCTCTGTTTTTATGTCTATGCCTGTGTCCATGTCTGTGTCTGTATATGTACATATAACTATTGCAGTATGCTTGATTTTCTTTGAATTCCTATGAATTTTATTGTATGGACTTAGAACACAATTCTGAGAAGTGTCCCTCACCCTAGGTTCCCTCAGATGACTACCAAAGAGATCTAGAAACAAAAAAGATAAAGAAACACTTGGGCTAGAGAAGTAGGAACCAGGTACAGTATGATTGTTCCTTAAGTCTAGGATCTTCCCTCTCTCGCTTATCTCCAGTTTGTCCTGTAAATCTCATCTGTACATAGATGTATGTATACAGTCAGCTCCCCTAGACTGTGAGCTTCCTGAGAGCAGGATCTGTCTTTGCTTTTCTTTGTATCGCCAGCACTTAACGCAGCACCTGGCACATAGTAGACACTGAATAAATGTTGCTGCTGCTGCTGATGGTGATGGTGATGCAAAAATTTTGATTTAGGTCATCTAGCTGTTTGGAATCTGCTCTACACCTGGAAAGAATTCACATTTCAACTCACCTTTTCTTCAGAATCATGGGAGAAGGGGTCTTTTTCAGTCCCAAAGGTGTCTCTGAATTTTTGCATTTTGTGAACAGACTCAAGAGCTCCTTCTTTAATGGGACCCTAAAGTTCATTTTTTTGTGAATCTGACTCTTTAGAGAGGGAGGAGGATGGAGAGAATAGTGTTTGAAATAGGGTTTGAAATCAAGGCAAATATGGTCATTTTACAGAGGCCCAGAAAACTTGCCAGAGGGTCACACAGCAAGGAGATATCTGAGGCAGGATTTCTGCTTATATCTAACTGACTTCAAGTTCGATGCTCTCTCCACCACACCATCTGACTGCCTTGATCAATATTTAATGCTTGATCGAAATCTCCCTGAGGACTTGAACTTTTTCCTGCTTATTTTCATAGCCCTACTGTGCCTAGTTCATGGCCTTTGCCATAACAAGTGATCAGTAAGCATTGGTTACACTTGATTTGTAAGTTGGAGCATCCCCTTTCTTCACTTTCCCTAAAACCTCTAAAGCCAAGGTAGTGAAGCCACCCCCCCCTTCTCCTCTCACACCACCTCACCTTGTCTGAGGGGACCAAGCCCCAGAAATAAAAAGATAATTTTTTTCTGTAGCTAACTCAGATTGTACTCTACCAGTTAAGGCCTGGGGTGGAAGAAGGGGTGTTGTGAGCATATGTACCCTAGGACAAAAGAATGTGTCTCCTCTCATGTAACCCTTTCTTACTAGTTGAATCCGTTGTGGACAAATGCCCAGGGACCTCCTCTAAGCTCTACAAGATCTGTCCCACTTCCTGCCCAGTGCTAGATATACTCCAGGGTTCAGGAATCGGTCCATCTGGGTCTCTCCAGTTCACATTGGGAAGGCTTTTTCTTTCTGGGCACATGAATCATTAGGAGGAAGGGGGAAATGGGAAAATCTT
Source organism: Notamacropus eugenii (assembly GCF_028372415.1). Classification (NCBI taxonomy): domain Eukaryota; kingdom Metazoa; phylum Chordata; class Mammalia; order Diprotodontia; family Macropodidae; genus Notamacropus; species Notamacropus eugenii. The sequence goes on along the minus strand of NC_092873.1, from coordinate 62,123,238 downwards.
AATGCTTGCTGGGCATGATGCCCTGATATGATCCAAAACCCTTTGGAGTACATTAAGTTCCTGTGGTCCATTAAGAGAGGTACTTAGCTCCCTGGAGTGGCACCAGAAGTCTCTGGGTTAGCCTTAATAGGGAGCCTCTCCCTGCTCTGTTACCACCAGATTTCTTTGCATTGAAGTCATCTGTCGGGATGAGATGGTGACTGAGAGAGGGGCTGCCCTGGGCTTTGACCCAGCTCCCTATTCCAGTTCAGCATCCTTTCCACATACTGCCTCATGTCTGTCTCTACCAAGAGCTGGGCAATCCACTTTTTACATATCCAAGCTCATGTTGACTTGTATTAAATTGAATTTACTGATTGTATTGAGTTCCAATAAAGTCTTGGAATTCCAAAGAAAGGAATCTAAATTCAAGCTCTAGAATGGAGAAGAAACCATTCACTGCTCCAGGCTTGGGGAACCCTGGTTCTAATTGGAGAGGAGACATCCTATTCAGATCTCCCAGGACAGGGACAGGGACATTTATCAGGCTCTCCTTGCTGCCACCAACAATATGGGTCTTGGGTCCTCATTCTCAATGCTCTGTCATTTTCCTTCCAAATTCTCCTCTACTGTTTGTTGGGGAAAAATCTCCCAGACATCTTAGATCCTCAGCCAACTCCCTCCACCCTTAAAATAATCCAAACTTGAGGGCTGCCTCAGAAATTTGTAAGTACAGTCATAAATCACAGGGATATATTATGTTTTCAGTTTGGACATAGCTTTGGGACCTACTGGGTGTCCTAACACTCACAGAATGCCCCACAAAAAAAGAAGGAAGGAAGGAAGGAAGGAAGGAAGGAAGGAAGGAAGGAAGGAAGGAAGGAAGGAGGGAGGGAGGGAGGGAGGGAAAGGAAGAAAGAAAAAGAAAGAAGGAAAGAAAAAAGGAAAGAAAGAAGAGAAAGGAAAAGAGAAAAGAAAGAAAAGCAACTGGTAGAAAGAGGTAGGAGGGCAGTATCCTTAATCAAAGCCATATTTCATATCTGAGAATCCATCAGACTATCCAGGAGGGACCAGCTGGACCCTTTGAAAGTCGGATTCTAGCAATCTGGTAGCACCCAGATGGGCATGGTCCTTGTTATCGCCTGGGACTCCACCTGGTTTTGATTTGTCTGCACCCAGGCACTCTGTCCCCATCTCTTATCTCCTGGGCTGTGTGCATGAGGTCCTGGGGTCTAAAGTTGCCATGAATGAAAAAGAAGTTAAGAGGCCCTGTTCTTGCAGAGGAGATGCAGCCTGATGCCAGCTTCCACACTTCATGCATCACTGATGGAGGAATCACACTGGGTCCCACCTGGGAATCAAAGCCCTTTAGGAAAACTCTCCTTAAAGATTCCCAAGAGGACACAAGCAGGAATGAGGATCGCTGCCTCATTTTTCCTCTTACAGCCATTGTCTACTTCTTCCCACTGGCTGGACTGGAAGGTGTTTGCTCTTCTGGGGACAAGATCCATTTCTTTGGGATATCATTCTGATGCTTTCACTGGGATCTGATCAGAAACTAGCAAGGGAGCAAATGGGGCTTTGTCCCAGGGAGCTGACATCTGGGGGGAGGAAGGGAGGCTTCTTCCTTGATGACCTTAGACGTGATCAAACAACTCCTAGGAGTCAGCCCCAGCTTGCCCTCACCCTGGTGCCTTCTCCTGTCCTGTTTTACTGCCCCTCTACCTCAGGGAGGTTTTTCCTGACACAGCTGCATCCCATTCCTCCCCACAGGGGAATTCTGCAGCCTCCTACCCCAAATGCTTTTGCCCAAGGTAAAATAATTCCTGTCTAGGGTTGTATGAGTTGGTAGTGGTAGGGAATGAAACAGAGCTGACTCTAATCAAATAACCATTTCTTAATCACCTACAATGTAGAATTCAATTGGCTTAATTGCTATTTTCAGATGCAACATTCCTTTGCTGCTTCCAGGCCTCTGCCTGGGTGGTCCCCCAAGCTCAGGGTGCTCCCCCTCCTCACATCAATCTATGAGAAGTTCTAGCTCTATGAAATATGTGGTTCAGATGCCACTTCAGTTTATTAAGCACTACTGTATTCCAGGCACTGTGCTAGGCAATGGAGGAAAAAAGGAAGGAAGGAAAGAAGGAAGGAAGGAAGGAAGGAAGGAAGGAAGGAAGGAAGGAAGGAAGGAAGGAAGGAAGGGAGGGAGGGAGGTATCATTTCTTTCAACAAGCATTTCTCAAGTGTCTACTATGTGCCAGATGTTTTGTTAAGAGCAATTAGGTTCTTTCCCTCAGGGAATTTAATTTTCCTAAGGAAACATGATAAACTGATAAGAATAAGTATTTGTCTAGTAAGAGGGAAGAGCATTAGTGATTGGAGGCTTTGGGAAAGACTTTGTAGAAGGTGAAACAGGATCTAGACATTGGGGGAAACTCATGAGGTAAGAATAAGGTGCAGTGCATTCCAGATGTGGGGGAGCCTGTGCAGAGTCATGCAGGTAGGAGATGGAAAGCAAAATCGGGGAATCACTAGATCAGTTTAACTGGAATGTAAAGAAGTACTTGAAGGTAAATCTTTGTTCAAAGATTATCAAGGAGACAAGTTACAAATGCATTCCAAAGTCTTTATTTCCTTATGTGGATTACTTTGGTGCATGGTTCCAACTCTCGAATTCTGTGATTCTGTCACTATTACAATATTATTATTGTTAATTATTACCTCCGCTGTTGTTGTTATTCCCACTAGAATCACAAATCATCGAAAGAGGTGCTCGAAGGAACCTCAGAGACCACCTTCTGTCCAAACCACACTATCCTCTATGATATCCCTGAGACAGACCAGGAGGACCTGGATTCACCTCTTTGCTCTGAGATGTGCAGCCCAGGTGCCCTTAGGTGAATCACGTCATCTCCATTGGCCACAAGGTCTTCATAAAGGGTAAAATAAGGGTCTGAGGCTGGATTTTTATCTTCAGATTTAGGATCCCATGAATCTAAGTCTCTGAATCTTCCTGGGCCTCAGTTTCCTCATATGTATGTCTCATAGAAGCAGCTAGGTGGCTCCATGGATAAAGTGTTGGACCTGGTTTCAAGATGGCCTTAGTTCAGATCCAAACATTTACTAGCTCTTTGATTTTGAGCAAGTCACTTAATCTCTGTCTGCTTCATGTATGAAATGGGAATCATAATAGCACCTCTCTCCCAGGGTTATTGTGAGAATAAAATAAGAAAAAGTGTTTAGCACTCTGCCTGGCACATAGTAGGTGCTTAGTAAATGCTTGTTAAATCTAAATATAACAAAGTACATAAAATGATGGGACACACTCAATGCCCCTGAGACCTCTTCCAGATCAGATTCTATGATACTGTCGATTCCTTCTCTGTCAATGAAGGGGCCTTGACAATGAAGGCTCCATGACAAGGTCCTTCTCCTTAGACACTCACAGTGCAGTGTTCAGTCCTCTAACTGACCTCATAGCCACCCTTTTGCGCTTTCCTGCTGATCCACACCCTTCCTAAAACGTGGTGCCTGGACCCGAATGTGATGCTCCAGATGTGATCTAACCAGGGCTGAAGATGGTACAACTCTTACGCCTCTAGGCCTAGAAACCACTGAGTGTCTATCTGTCTTTATGTGGGTTTTCTTTCTCTATCTCTGTCTCTCTGTTTCTCTTTCTCCTCTCTCTGTCTCTTTTTCTGTTTCTCTCTCTTTTCATTTCTGCCTCTCTGTCTCTCTCTTCCTCTGTTTCTATTTCTCCTCTTTTCTCTCCCTCTGTCCCCATCTCTGCCTCTCTCTGTATCTCTGTCTCTTTCTGTGTTTGTTTCTGTCTCCATCTCAAGCAGGGGCTAGAATATAATGCATCCTGGCCCTGATGCAGTTCTTGGACCAGCTGCCATTCACACACCAGAATACAATCATTCTGACCACTTCTTATTCTCATAAAGCACATTTGTAACCAGACCCCTGTCAGCACAACAGTTTCAGGAAACAACCACTTCATAGGTCTATGGAAAACCAAGAAATAAGGAATGTGAAAGAAAATGGGAAATGAAAGAAATGTTACTACCCCATAAACAGTTTCTTCAATTTTCTATTCAAATGGCAGTCCGGACACTGCGTGCCTGTTTTACCACCAGAATTCATAAAAAGTTATTCACTTGTGTGAGCACCAGCACCAGGATAGAGCTGGATCATTATGTTTCAGTCTCCTGCCCTGTATTCACAGTGACTTTAAAATGGGAGAACCATAAGTAGGGCCTGGATAAAAGTCAATGGAGAGTCTGCCCTCTTTTACTTCATACAAAGCTCCACTTGGCCTTGCAATGGTCCAATCACCCCATTAGGCAAGAGAGAAAAATGAGCCCCAGCATAACCAGGCAAGCTATTAGGCAAAAAATGTGTTGGAGAAATTTTAAAAGTTAGATATTAGTGTAGGCAGCCTTGATTACAACTGGAAGCAGCATGGGCTGATGGGAGGAACACTGCATTGCAAACAAAGACAACTTAGGTTTGAATTCCAGCTTCCCTATTTAATACCTACGCAACTTTGAATCATTTTCCTGCCCTGAACCTCAGTTTCTTCATCTGTAAAATGGGGGTGGGGTGAGGAATGACTATATTTTCCTATCATTCAACAAGTACTGACATCAAACCTACTGTGTGCAAGGCAAACCCCAAAAGGTCCACCCAGCATTGACACTCTGATCCACTTCTTTGTGCTTCACTTAGAGTGACCTAGAAATGTTTTTGCTTCTTAGTTTAAACCCTTATTGTTGACAACCTTTCAAAAATTTCAATAGCCTTTTCCCTGCCTTATTAGGCAGAGTATAATGATACAGAGTTGTATGGGAGACAACAGTTGTTGTGTCAGAGGATCTGGATTGAAATCCTACCTCCAAGCAAGATGGGAGACCTCTCTGAGCTTCAGTTTCTTCATAAGTAAAATTAGAGGGTTGAAATTAATGGCCTCTGATGTCTCCAAGTAAAGAGACAGATAGTAGAAAGATGAAATGGAATAAAAGAAAGAAAGAAAGAGAAGGAGGGAGGGAGGGAAGGAAGGAAGGAAGGAAAGTAGGGAGGGAGGGAGGGAGAGAGAGGGAGATGAATCCATGGACAGAAAGATAAATGATACATAAATTGAATGGATGGGTAGATGGGATGGGTGAGTGGATGATGGAAGGATGGATGGATGGATGAATGGATGGATAGGTACACAGAGTATTATTAAGTGCTTACTATATGCCAGACTCTGTACCAAGCCCAAGGGATACAAAACAAGCTAGGAAGACAGTCCCTGCCCTCAAAGAGCATAAACAAATGAAGGAAGAAAACATAATGAAAGCTAGATGGGAAGGGGTGGGGGAGAGGCAGATCTGTGATTTACAGATGTCCCATAAGTGAGGTGGGGGCATCACAGATATATGGGATTAGGATGAGTGTCAGAAGCTAACAGCATGCTAACCTTCATGTTGAAGCCCTGCTTTCTAGTGATTTTCTAGATGTGATTTGTCTCAGGAAAATCTCACATTCGCAAGGAGGGCAGGAACAAACTGTGCCTATACTATTCTGGTTTTCTTATATGTTGACTTTCTGAAGCTGGATGATGAGTGCAGAGTTTACCCCTGGGGATGTGATAAAACCTAGAACCCCAAACTGACAGCAAAGAATTTGCTATTGACAGAGCATTTGACACAGACATGTCTCACACGTGTGTATACGTGCACACATACATATACTCAGCCTGACTCCATACTGTACCACACTAAATATTTAACCCATTTTGATTGGTTATTACTTTTGGTGAGAGAACTTTTCTTCTTCCCTGTAATATCCATGGTAAGATAGCCTATTTTGGAGCAAGGTTCCTTGCATCCATCCTATTCTTCACTTCTTATGGTACAGTGATGTCTCACTACATATTTATGTGCCATCAGTTGTTCAGCCATTCCCCCTTTCTTTGCTCTACTAAAAAGAGCTTCTGTAAATAATTTTGCCCACATCAGTGTTTTCTTTGTTCTTTGATCTCTTTGGGGCAGAAGCCTTGTTGTGCTCTCACTGGGTCACAGCTTAGTGACTTTTGGGACAGAGCTCCAAATTGATTTCCACATTGGCTGGACAATCCTCACCTCTGTCAATAGTGCATAGGTTGTGTCTGTTCTCTGGAGGTCCCTCTAAACACTGTCATTTTTCATTTTTGTCAGTTCTGCTAATCTTGGAGCAATCCTGAGAGCAACAGACAGACTAAGTCCCGAGGTGATGACTTGGTAAGATCCCCAAAGATCTCCTCTAGGATATTGCCCCTGACCTGTCCTCTGAAAGAAGTTGGGAATTTTAACTATTCTTCATGTGTTCTATATTCCAACCAAACTGACCTAATTATCGTTCCCTCAATGAATTATTCTATTGCTCACTCCTGGGCCTTGATTTAAGCTTTCCTCCATTCCTAGAAAGTAGTCCATCCTAACCATCACCTCTTAGAGAATAAGCCTTAGTTTCCTTCAAGCAAGCCCTAGTGTAGGCACCATCTTCTACAGGAAGCCTTTTCAGAGACTACTGCCACCATCATGTTCACTATCCTTTTTTGTTTTATCTCTCTTCTGAAATTATCTTGCCTTTTACTGGCCTGTTTATATGTTCAATTTTCCAACAGAATGTAAGTGCTTTGAGGGCAAAGCGTGGTTCAATTTCATATCGGCATTTCCAATATCCAGCACATTGCTTAGCACGTAATGAGTCCTTAATAAATTTTAGATTGAAACTGTGAAATGTCTTTTCCAGCCAGTACTTTGAAATGGTAATTGACAACAGCTTTGATTTCAACATATTAGCCAATCCATGATGTCAATTGCAACTTTTGCAGTTAAAAAAAATATATTATACAGATGGGTGTATACAGGGATAAACTTGGTATACATTTCACTTTCTTTGCTCTGAACTCAGAGCTAAATTTGGGCTTGTCTGGGATGGCAAAATCCAGCTCTCCAGTTCAAAGCAGGCTTTAAAGAACCCAATTTAAAAGGAGGCTTGTAAAGTTTCGTGGTATAATTCTAAATAAACACGCTTCTGATGAACTAGATGAAACGCATATGAAACATGTGGATAGAGTTTCCCTATAAAAACATGGTGTAGCCTTAACATTGAAAAAGCAGTTCCAGAAGAAGAAAAATGAGACGGAAGACTCCTGAAAACAGGATTTGAGATTGTTCCTGAATGTGACTGAGTCCTCAACCACCCCCATCCCCAACCCACCCCTCTAAAAAGAGTCTGTTGCTTTCTAATTGGATAAATAGGTTTCTAAGAGACCAGATTCTAAGTGACCAGATTTAGAGGAGCAATAACTCACCTGTACCCCAAGGTACAGAAAGAAAAACATGGTGGACGTCACTCTTGGTCATCTTTGAAAAGTCCTGGAGCCCAGGAGCAGCATAATAGAATTGGAGAAAGGTAAATGTCCCGATCTGGAGGAGAGGGAAGAGGATAGAGTCTGTAAGCTATGTGCTATTGGGATTAATTTGAATTCAAGGCAAAATTCTGGAAACTATTAAAAATTCTGGTCGTAAATACGTGGCTGAGAGCCACAAAGACCCAAAGTGGCTTCACAAGGAGGACAAAGCATGCCAAACTCAACTCACTTCTTTCTTTTTTTTTTTTTTTTTTTGACAAGTTTACTCCAGTAGTAGATTAGGGGGATCCTACAGACAGAACAACTTTGGCAAAGAATTTAATAGACACACATGCTATTCTTGGGGACAAGATATGGCTGAGACAATAGGATTTGGAGCCCTTTGAATGATTGGACCCAAAGAATAGTCCTTGATTGTCTGCTGTCAGTTTGAAAGGAGTGCCCCAAGGAGTGGCTCTTAGTTTGGGATGTCTGGTTTTTGTTTTTGTTTTTTTTTTAAATCAGTGACTTGGATAATTAAATTAAGTCCAACAAGAATTGATTAAACACAAACACACACACACACACACACACACACACACACACATAGAATAATGCAAGGCACTGTGCTAAGTGTTGGGTACAAACAAAATAAATGATGACAACAACAAAATGGGTCCTGCCCTCATGGAGTTTATTTTTTCTGAGGATCAGGGGGAAATATGAAAAAAAATAACAGCTCACTTATTAAATTTTCAGACTACCCAAAGAGGGAGGGGTAGTCAGAACACCACATGACAGAGACAAGATAAAAAACAACTACTTGACAGTTGAAAGTAACATGTGAAATTGAAAAGAGACTTCATAGGAATGAATAGAGGCAGATTTAGTCCTGGTATCTGGAAGAACTTCCTAACAATTGAGCATCAGAAATGTACTAAGTTTCAAGGGAAATGGCTCCCCCTCACTTAGGGTCTTCAAGCAAAGACTGGAGGATCACTTGCCAGACTATCACACTTGGCTGATCAATTAATTGATGTTGAGATGTATCAAGGTGTTTTGTTAAACTATTTTCTTTCCTCTTTTCTATTCCTTGTTATGAGTTCATGGCTCAGTGGATGGTGAAGGCAAGGAGGATATATTTGGATGTGAAGGTGATATGGAAGCAAGACATATCAATAGAAAGAGAAAAAAGGAAGATTTTGTGAGACAAGCAGAGGCATCACAGCAGACTTAGAGACAGGAAGGCTTGGGTTCAAATTCTCCCTGTGACAGTTAGTATGTGATCTGACCCTGATCTCTTCACTCCTCCACCTCCGCATCTGTAGAATGAAGGTCAAGTTTCCAGGAACATGACCCTCACAGGGTTGTGAAGAGGCCCTGGGGAGACAGGAAATCTGGAGCGAGATGACCCAGTTTGAAACCTGGCTCTGTGAGACTTTGGGCACATCATAGCCACTTTGGGCTTCAGTTTCCTCCCTATAAAATGAAGAGCATAGGAGTTAAAGACCTCTGAGCTCCTTTCCAGCTCAAATCCATGATTCTGTCATCTACAATGAATCCAATCTGCCTCCCTTTCCTTTCTAAAAATGTTGACATTCTAAACAAAAAAATCACAGTATGTAAACTTTATAAACAAAATAAGGTTATAACAAAATACCAAGTAAATCCGCCACTCATGGGCTTGGTCCATGTCTCTTCCAATAAACTTGAAAGCCAAGGCCTTAATCAAGTGCATTGCCTTCCAGCATGTCCTCATCCACAGCTGTTTATAAGAGACAAAAAAGCAGCATTTCTTCAGCCTCCTGGTGGTCTCGAACTTTCCCTGTGGGGAAGCCTCCCAGGAGACACAGTCAGTGCCCACATCTGGGCTCCCTGGCAAGTCCTGGAGGAAAGAGGCGGGAAGGAGAGAGGCTGACATGCCAAGGCTTAGGCCAGTTCCACCCAGCAGCAAACCTAAACCAGTGCCTTAAATGAGGTCAAGTCTGCAATGCAGAGAATCTCAACAATCTCGGAGTTACAAGGGACCCAATCTGAGCCTTAAGATTACCCCTTCCCAGAATCCTCTGTATGTGGTCATTCAGTCCCTGTGGGAAGACTCCCGTGGAGAAGCAGTCCACTCTCTCCCTCAGGAAGCTCATTCTACATTTGGTCAGCTCTAATCACCAGGAAGTTCTGCCTAAGCTTGGATAAGTTTAAAACTATCCTAATATTTTTGAGACACTTTGTATATGCCTCTTGAATAAAAGAGCAGATGCATGCATGAATGAATGAATGAATGAATGAATGAATGGATGAATGAATGAGTGAAAGGTGAGTGAATTGAGAGATGGTGTGTTCTGGTTGAAAGAATACTGGTGTCTTGGAGCAAGGAAGACCCGGGGTTTGACTCCCAGTCCTGACAGGCACCAGTTGGATGACCATGAGGTGTCCACCCCCTATAAAATGAGGTTAATAATACCCACAAGGCTTATCACCTGGGTTGGCCCTCTCAGGAGGCCCCTTATTAGCACTTTGAAAATCCCAACATGCCACAGTTATGTCTGTCTGCTGTTGGTTGAGGTCAGGGAACCTGAGGCTGAAATGAGTCTGCAAACAGTCACAATGCAAGGAAGATATAATACATGTATTTCATTCAATTCTATTCAAAATACATCCACTGAGTGTCCACTATGTGCCAGAGGGTGCAAAGATAAAATTGAAGCCATCTCTGCCAGTGAGAACCTTATTTTCTAGCAGAGGAAGTCATCCTATTTAAGCATGCTCTCCTTCCTATACGAAGACATAACCCACCCTCCATCAGGAGAGAATGAGTCTGATTGGATGCTATTTAGAGTGAGATGGCTAGGGGTCTCCATAGAAAATAGAGAGCTTGGCCTGGAGTCAGGGAATCCAGCTTCAGAGACTTACTAGCTGTGTGACCCTGGGCAAGTCACTTCACCCTGTTTGCCTCAGTTTCTTCACCTGTAAAATGAGCTGGAGAGGGAAATGGCAAACTATTCCAGTATCCTTGCCAAGAAAACCTCAGACAAGGTCATGAAGAGTCAGACATGACTGAACAACCACAAGAGTGAGGTCAGACCTGCCCCTAATCCTAACCCTTTAGACCCTAACTCTTAACACCACCCTTCCCCACCGTGATTAGCAGTGACCAGTTAGACAGAATCTCAAAACTGCTGGGGACCTCAGAGGGGAGCAAGTCCAACCTACACCCAAACCCCTGAGCTTCAGGTGCGTTACATTGTCCGAATCTCCTGACAACCCAGGAAGCAAGTACTCCTGTTAACATCCCCATTTTCCCACTGTAGAGTCTAATGAGCAGAAAGTGACCTTCCCTTCCAGGGCAGTAAGTGGACCCCCCCCCCACTTACTGATCCAGCCATGACTCCCTGGCCCCTAGGGCTGGGGTTGGGAGACCCTTGAGCACAGGAAGGAGACTCCTAAGTCTTATGTCCTCTTGGGCTCAGCTCTGCCAACCAGACTGGGGGATGAGTATATACAGAATAAAGGCATTCCTGCCTCATTATGTGGCCTCCATTTGGCTCCATTGCTGGTGAGGTCATAGCCCTGAATTGTGCTCGCAGCCCACCCAACCCAACCAAGCCTGGCACAATCAGGCACACTACCAGGAGACCACACAGGAATTGATGGGATGCTCGATGCTGGGGCTTTTCTGTGGGGTATTTATCTTTTCAGGAGTCTGTGCATTGCATTCTCTCTGTCTCTCTCCAGGCCATGCATCCCAGTCCAAGGGATGGGTGGGCTGCCAGGACACCACCGTTTGCCTGTCCTTTCCCTGAGATCAGATCTTAGGAGAATCAGGAAGATTGTGGGGCTGGAGGCAGGGCTGGCTCTACCATTTGTAGTAAGAAGTGGACTGGAATAAATGGGGCCGTGAATTCACAGGGTCTCTGACAAGTGCCAGGACTGAGTCATAGAATCCATGCTATCAAGGCAGCTTGCTATCCTTCCTGTCTCTTTCAAGGAAATGGAAAACTAAGATCTGAAGAAAGCTTCCAACACAGCACATATATATAGGGTGTCAGCTAGGACCAAGTCCTAGCCATGGGAACATGGATCTCAAGCTGGACTCTCAATATCATCTAATCTGATCTCTTCATTTTATATCTGAGGAAACTGAGGCACAGGGCAGCCCTCAGATTGCTGAAGCATCCATCAGAGGGGACCTAATCCAATCTAGTCATTTTACAGATATGGAAACTGAGGCACAGGCAGCTTGTCTTTTTCCCCAGATCATGTGGCAATGATAATCAGAGGTAGGAATTGAACCCAAATCTTCCAACTCCAGAGCCAGGGTTCTTACTCCTGTACTACATGGTTTTCTTGTTCTACGCAAAATAGGATGAACTTCTAGAAATACATGGCCAAAGCTTAAAATGTGTATTTCAATTGAATGTAATTCAGTCAACATTTATAAAGCTCCTACTCTATGTCAGCAAAAGTCAATGTGGTGGAGTGAGGTGGGGTCTCACGTCTAGGAAGACCTGAGTTCAAGCCCCTCACTTGCCACCTGCTTGCTGGCACAGCCTCTCAGTGCCCAGGGCAGCTCCTTAAGACTTTCAGTGGCAATGGATGTGCAGCTTGCATTAAGAGAGGGTGCTTTCTCTTATGGGAGTTTCGTACCAATACCAGTAAAACCAGAGGTACAATGCCTACTGTTATGTGTGTGACTTGGAGAAACAAAGATGGTCTGTTCTGAAGGAAAATATAGTCTACCAGGGCAATTAACAAGTATTCTAATAAATACATACAAGAGAGATACAAAGTAGCTACTGAGTCCTTTCCGGAGGAAGGGAAGCTCCTTGGCAGCCTTGGCTCCAAGAGGGCGAGGAAGGCTCTTGTTCTTTGTGCTGTGAGCATTCTCCCTCTGTGTCTCCGCCTCCCGGCTTCCCTAGGGCCCCTGAAATCCCACCTTCTACAGGCAACCCTCCCGGATCTTCCCTAACATTAGTGCTCTCCCCCGGTTGATTATCTGCAATTTATCGATGTTTTATCTTGTTGTTCTGTTGCTTTTACAGTCATGTCCCACTCTTCATGGCTCCATTTGAGGTTTTCTTGGCAAAGATACAGGAGTAATTTGCCATTTCCTTCTCTAGCTCATTTGATAGATGAGGAAACTGAGGCAAACAGGGTGAAGTGACTTACCGAGGGTCATGTAGCTAGTAAGTGCCTGAGACCAGATTTGAACTCAGGAAGATGAATCTTTCTGATTCTAAGTCAAGTGCACTATCCATTGTGCCACCCAGCTGTCCCTTTATCTTATGCTAGTGTTTGCAAATTATCCCTTACATTAGACTGTGAACTACTGAGGACAGGGACTGTGTTTTCACCCCAGCAGGTAGGAGAGTGCCTGGCACACAGTAAGTGCTTAATAAATGTTCTTTGACTTTGTTTGTCTCTCCCTCAGCTCATCCATTTGGGTTTTCCCAGCATCATGACCCATCCCTGCCCACCCATCCTATGGTGGTGGGTGTCCATGATCTCCTAGAACTCCTCAGAAGGGTCTGATTAAGTGTTCTGCTAACCACTGGATGCCAATGAAGTGAGTGAATGAGGCATTTCTTCATTGCTAAGCATTGAAGAACCATGAGAAAAGTGAGTCAGTCCTTGCTCTTAGGTAGTCTATGTTCTAATTCAGAGACAATGGCACCTACCCATTGGTCTCTCCATTCCAGAACTTTTTTGTGGCCCTGCATTTCCCTGAGGCCATGTTTGAAACCCTGCCCTGTACAGTTCCTGCTTTGTAACTGACTACATCTGGCTCACATGGAAAGCTGAGCAGTAGAATGAAAGATCCCTGAGGGCAGACACTCTCATTTTAAAAACTGACACAAAGCATGGTGGATCTCTCATAGTGGATGCTTCATGAATGCTTGTTGATTTGGGATTTGGGATTTGGGATTCTTCACTCTTTTTATGCCTTTGGCAGTCAGTCTGGTGAAGCCTACGAGTCTGTAAGCCTAAATGTTGTAAAATGCCTGAAATAAGAGAGAAAATGGGAAAAGAAACCAAAGGTTATCAAAAAATAAAGATGAGATTTCTCCTGCCCTCCAATAAGTTCATGGACCCCCGAAATCTCACTATGGGGTCCTTGCTGTGGACCCCAGACCAAGAGCCCCAGATGGAAAGGAAAGGTTCAGGTACCCTGGAGTGATGCATGAAAGAGGATTCAGGGCATGTGAAGGGCACCCATTGGTGGGGTGAATGCAAGAGCTTTCCCCTGGAGAATATCTACCTTGATAGGGTCCCAGCCTGTGGCACTGACAGAGAAGTGGACAACTATTTAGGGGGACAGTTCACATGCTCATTCTGCGAGCCACTCAAACCTTATTACTGTCATTTTTAAAAAGCAAAGCCTTTGTAAAAGTGGTTTTCTCCAAGCTAGGCCATGGGAAGGGCACATTTTCCGTGCTTTCCATTTAAGGACCCAATCCAGCCTGAAGGAGGGTGGGGGCTGGGACTTTGAGGTTTAGAAGCATTCTCTCCTGTCCTGTTTATAGAACTATGTCTTCCAAGCCCTTTTAAAGACTATTTATAAGGGAAAGGTTTAAAGGGTCTTTTTAAGTGAATCCTATACAATTTAACCTTCCATTACATCTAGTAAAAAGAAAAAGAAGAATTAATGGTGTCACAGAGTCTGATGAATGTGGATGGTGCCTGGGCTTCCTCTCTGAGGGGGTGCCCAGGTGAACATTCAAAGAGCGCCTTGGAATTCAGGCTAAACAAAGGGACTTTAGAGGCCAAAGCAAGGGCCAGAGTGGGGGAGGGAAGGGGGGCCGGAAACACATAATGTTGATTGTGAAAAAATCCATAGAGCTCATTCCTGGTGATGGGAAGCTTCATTCCACCAAGGTTTTCCACAGACATTCCCTTACTGGGCCTTGTGACAGCTCTGGCCTGTCGTTTCTTCCAAATGGACAATTCTATCACCATCATTATAACAAACATTTATATAGCACTGTAAGGCTTGCAAAATAGATTACATCTGAGCTGTGCCCAAACCCTGGAAGGTTGTTTAATCTCATTTTACAGATGAATAAATGGAGACTGAGAGGTGTCTTGCCTAGAGTCTCATGGCCTGTAAGTATCTGAGGCAGAATTTTGAACACAGATCTCTCCAACATTCAGTCTATTACACCACCTCATCTGGTCCCATCCCCTTTATTCAAGTCACATGGTACCACACTATTATGCCCTTTAGATCACTAGACATTGCCATCTGACCCACCAGTGTGTCCTGGAGTTTCTAGCTCTTGCTCTTCTCTTTATAGTCTGATCAAGTAGAGCTTAGACAGGATTTCTGAGAAATCCATCTTCATTCAACTTTGAAATTCTGTGCTTCTGGGATAGGGGCTTGGGAGAATATCAGGGAGAGCTGAGTTACTTCCAGCTAATCAGAGAAAACTGCATGAAGGAGGGGGCCTTGGAGCTGGGCCTTGAAGTAGGAGCAGGATTTTTACAGTCCAGGTGGAGGTAAATGGGAAGCAGGACTCCCTTCTGGCATGGGGCGGTGGGAGCAGGAGATGTCTGCAGAGGGAGGGCAGAGTGCAAAGAAGTCTGGGGATGGAGAGTTGGGGAGGAAGCCACCCAGCTTGGAGGGATATCGTGTGTGGAGTCTACAGACAAATTTTAACTCTGCCTGGAACCATATAAATGTGCTTGTTTGTGTCATCAGGTTTCAGGGCATAGATGTTACACATGGAAACCAGATGTGAAGTGGGGAGAAATTCTGATCATTTTTTTTCTTTTAGAGCACGGGACGGCACGCAGGGCATGGTCCAGTCTCCCTCTGGAACATAACGGGAAATGCTGGAGATTAATTATTTTAGTGCCTGGTAGAGCTAAACAAATATTTTCTAAGTGGAAAGGCTGTACACACAGAGAGATTTTTCACCACCACCCCTTCACCTGTCATTATCTCCATAATTTGTGAGACTGATCAGTCTCTCTTAACTCCTTGTCATCAGCAAGTACTGGGGAAGGAAGGATTCCAGCATCCTCTGGTGTGCTCATGGTATGGATAAAAAAAAAAACAAAAACAAAAACAGAAATCAGAAATATTTACAATTCTGAGAGAAAGTTCATGGGGGCTTGGGGCTGTTGCATCGATTATATAAAATTACAGATTTTATGTAAAATTGTATGTAAAACTATAGAAGCAAGATAGTACAATGGATAGAGTTGGTTTCATTGTTAGAAAGATATGAGTTCAAATCCTTCCTCTGACATATAGACTGTGTGATCTGGGGTCAGTCACTTCCCTTCTCACTTTTTGTGGAAACTTTCTGAGTCTCTTGCAGAGAATGGACTGATCTGCATTGGTAGAGACTGTCTCTTACTGGGAATTCCTTAAAGCAGTGAAATTAAGGGTCTGGATAAAAAAAAATATATGAAATTCTTAGAATACAAAAGAAGTTTGGGGATCCTTTCACCTCTAAGGTGGGGATGAATTGCACCTTGCAGACTATCTCAGTGAGCGTGAGTCTCCAAGGAGATAGTAGACTCATGGACTTCAGAGAAGAAGGGATTTAGAAGTCACTAATCCCACCCTTTCATTTTGCAGAAGGGGAGCTGAGGCTCATTGAGGGACAGTGACTTGCCCACAGTCACCTAACAGAATCAGGATTTGAACCCAGCTCCTCTAACAATAAATCTGACTTTTTTCCTCACTGTACATGAACTTGGCAAATGTAGCTGGGAAGCATCAGCTTGTCTTGTTAAATGGGTCTCTCCATGAGACAAAACCTGAAGGAGTTGTTCATGGTTTCAGGCCCAGGATGATGGGGTTTGGGCCTTAAAAATTCTCAGAGTTAAGTCTCCATCTCATTGTCTCTAGTAGCTTGCAGAGAGCATGAAAGTGCCTGAAATAAATCTCTATTCCTCCTAATAGGGACTTTAAGCTTCACCGGAGCAGGGCTAACTTCAAAATTTTCTGCCATTCAGGGACTCACAGATGGAGTAAGCTGTGGGCCTGGAACAGCAATCTGACAGTCCCTCTGTAGGCAGCCTGCTGATTTGGCATAGAACTGCTGTCATGGAGGAGCCTGGGCACATTCATTAATTATGAAGGCAGGCAAGGATGTTACAGGATATGTAAATGGAGCTCTCACCAAAGACCAGGAAAGGGCTTAGGCTGGCACCGGTGAGAACCAGGAGGCCTTGGAAGGTGTGACTCCTTCCTCATGTGGGCTCTGTTTTGGGCCACAGCCACTTTGGACATGGTGATTTGGTGGGGGATTGACCTGCTGGGCAACACTACAGAATGCAATTGGAATAGGCAATCCATGAAGCTGGCATTTGCTAGCATCAACCAAACACAGATAATTTAATAAATACCCTCTATGTGCCGGAATCTGGGTTGGGTGATGGGGAAGCAGAGGTAAAAATGAACAGTGTCTGCCCTCAAGGTGCTTATGTTCTATTAGTAGAGGCCACATGTGTAGGCATATGTAAATATATGCATGCATACATACATACTGATATACATATATATTTAGAGTGAGACAGAGAGGAGAGAGAGAGAAGAAAGAGAAATAGAGGGAAGGAAAGAGGGAAAGAGAAAGAGAGACAGTATATAGTGTATTTTTTTCCTTTTAGAGGAGGGGGAGGGTATTAGAAGCTGAAGGGATCAGGATTGCAGCTTTAAGGAGTTGGTGCCATCTGAGAACGAGTAACAAATATCACCTGGAGTTGTTCATTTCAACTCAACAACTTGCCAGCTCCAAAGTCATATTTTTATACCTTTGTGAGGTATAGGGGCTGGGTGATGCACTGGGATAAATAGATGGAGAACGCTCCAGAGGCAGAGGGAATTTCCCAGGGTGGGTCCCACAGCTGGTCTTGTTTGAGCACAGACCCAGAACTGTAAGGGGCCTTAGGAAACCTTAATCCAACGCCTTCGTTACCAAGAAGAGGAAAAAGCAAAGTGAGGATTCACCCTCAGGTCCAGTGATTTCTGTATTTCACAAAGGACTCAATGAGAGCCTGTCCCAGGTTAGGGCTAGCTGTTGATCTTCCTTGACTTGGAGAAGTTTCTAAGAACCTTTTAGCCCCAGCTGAGGATGCTTAGAGTGGTAGATGGAAGGCCCGCCTTGGAACCAGGAAGACCCTAGGTTCCAGCCCCATCTTTGATACATCCTGGCTACAGGGATTAGAAGAATCTAAGTTACAGGCAAGCTGATGATCCACAAAGTGGAAATTCTCCCAGCCCTGTTCAGGGAGTCCTGACTTCAGAATCCAGCTCTCTCCTCCTCCAGCTGCCCTCAGTTTCTGTGTTCTTCTCCCTCTTGAACAACCCACTGAAAGCCCCATCCCTTTCTCCCACAGCTGAATTCCTCCTGGAGCCTCCATTGTGTGAGGTCCTGGTTCTAGATTTCGAAACCATGCACCTTTGCAGGCCCATCCACCCAACATTTCTCAGCATCCTTGTTCGTGTTGTAATTGTAAATTCCTCAAGGGGAGCGACTGCCTTTCTGCTTGTCCTGTATCCCCATCACTTAACGCAGTGCCTGGTATATGGCAAGTGCTTGATAAATGTTTGCTTCCTTCCCTCCTTCCTTCCTCCCTTCCTTCCTTTCTTCTTTCTAGATGAAATCACAAATCTGGACCCAAAATCACCATAAATTAATACTGAACTGAAAATCAAAAGAACAAAATCAAAACAAAATACCAGGTTCTGTCAGTGATCTCCTCTGTTCTCTGGGTCTCAGTTTTCTCATCTATAAAATAAAAGAGTTACCCCAGCAGATGTCTAAAGTCACTCCCAGCTCTATGACATTCAATCCACTCCAGAATAAGGATAACATGAGCACCCCCCTCCACAGGATGTTTGTGAGGATTAAATGAAATAATCTTTGTAAAGAACTTAGCACAGTTCCTGCCACATAGTAGGCACCTAGTAAATGCTTGTTTCCTCCCTGCTTTCTCTCTCACCCGTTTTCATTAATGTTTTTACCAACTCAGGGCACAGATCTGATCTTTACTTGCCCAATTTCCCATGCCTATAACTTTATCCCATAAGGGATCCCAGAAGTAGCTAGAAGGGACCTCAGAAAGTCTTCTTGTCCAGTCCCCTCATTTTAAAGCTAGCAAGCTGAGTTCCAGGGTAGCGAGATAATCTGTCCAAGATTGCAAAGGTAGTATTTGTCTGAGGTAGGATTAGAACCAAGGTCCTCTGATTTCAAGCCTAGTGCTCTCTGCCCACTGAACCACACTGCCTCAAGTGCATAATG
Organism: Notamacropus eugenii; assembly: GCF_028372415.1. NCBI lineage: Eukaryota > Metazoa > Chordata > Mammalia > Diprotodontia > Macropodidae > Notamacropus > Notamacropus eugenii. Next base: position 62,104,623 of record NC_092873.1, on the reverse strand, counting down.
AAGTTTTCTTTATCTGGAGGGAATGGTTCATGTAACTCTGTACTCTTCCAGTGACTCTGTTTAAAGTTTTCTTGGATTCTGGCAGTCAGCCAATCAATGAACATTTATCAAATGTCTACTATATGCTAGGTACTGGCAGGAAGCAAGTCCAGAGATGGCCATCATGATAAATGAAATGTAGAGTCTTAACCGCCCCATAGTGACTGGCAAAGAAAGGAGAGCTTGGAAAATGAAACTCACTTGATCAGAGACTTCTCTATGAAGTTCCTATCCCAAAGCACAAGGGTTCTTCCTGGGTCCTCTCTTGAGTAAATGAGGTCTTCCTCATGTCAAAGACTCTGATACATCAGAAAACCCCTTATCCACTGGAAAGAGCACATAGGTTCACATCCTGGTTGTCACTTTCATTGTGAAATAATAATAATTCTTGAAATCTCTTCCTCTATAGAAGAAACTATATAGCTTTGTATTAGCTGAGAATGCTGGGCATCCTGGGGAGACAGAATTCCCAATGTCCCAAAAGAATGTAAGCTAAGACTTGTCATGGGTGTACTGGTAATGTACCGGTAAATGTTTAACAGCTGACTTTCCAAGGAGGAAAATGTACTCCCAACACCCTATTATGTTTAATCTTTCCTCTGTTGTCCTCTTAAGTTTAGGCAATTGATAAAATATTGCATTATCCTAGATTTGTAATAGTTTACATTTTCCAAGATGTTAACGTTTATGCTGAAAATTTAACAATCGACTCTCACATGTCAGAATGACCTGGCTCGGACAGACCCCTAGAACTGGGTCTCTCTTGGACTGGTGTCTTCAGGACCAAGTCTGGCACAGAAGTGCTTATTGATTGATTTGTTAATTGGTTGATCCTAAGAAATCAAAACTATGAGATCTGTTATGAAACTGCTGGAACGTTTGGTGTCAGAAGACTGGGATTCAAATCCTGGCTCTCTTAATGATCTGCGTGACCTCGGAAATTCATCCCACTTGTCTGTGCCTCAATTTCCTCACCTATAAAATGAAAGGGTTGGGTTGAATGACTTCTGAGGTCTCTCTCCAGTTACTTACCACCTATATGACTAAGCAAATTACTTAGAGGTTAGTCAGCCATAAAATGAAGGAGTTAGATTCAGTGATTTTTGTGTTATTTTGCATTTCTGAATATAGGAGCCTATGTGTGATTTTGGGTAAGTAACATCATGTATCTGAGCCTCAGTTTCTTTTCTGTAAAATCAAAGGGTTACACTGTATTATTCTGCTAAATCAATGATCCAATGAGTCCCTGGGAGCCAGGATCTCCATTCTAATATAAGGGCCTAGAATGAGACCTCTTCCCTGCTGAGAGACTAATGACTTGGGGAAGCCAGACATGCCAAAGTTATTAGGTCAGGACCCTGGGGTCTGAGGCCACTTCTTATTTCCCAGGGAGTCATTAGCCCTGTGTATGTTCCCTGAGATCTGTTGTTAGCCAATAACTCTCTCCCAGCTGAAGGATGGTCTCCAGCTTCTGGGGTCAGAGAGAGCTTTGCTAGTTCTGAATCCTGACGACTGCAGCAGAAATGACTGTTTGCAAGCTTCATTTCTCTCTAACAAGGTCAGATTTGAAACAGTCCAGTGCACAACTCCAAAACCCAGTGTTTCAGCCCCATCCTTCCCCCTTAACCCATCTATTATGTTCCTTGGCAGACACATCTGAAGGCCTTTGTCTAAGCTGTGACTCTTGCCCAAGAGTATTCCAGAGTCAAAACCACCCTGGTAAAGAAAGTCATTGTTTCTCACAGCGTAGCCAAAATGCTGAGACAAATGAAAAGTGAATTTGTTATTGTGTTGAAAACATCGGCCTGTAGCCGGGGCATGGTGCTGGAATCCTGGGCACTGATGAGGTCGGCCTGATTCTCAACAGAGCAACATAGCTCTCCTCAAAACTGGCTGTGACCTGGAAGGATCATCTATTCAAATGTTCATTTGGGAAATTCAAAACTTATTTAAAAGAAAAAAAAACTTTTGAAAACCAGATAAGTTAGGAAGGTAAATACATCCAATATTTGTCTTGTCAAGTTTGACTGTCACCCATTAGCTACAGTGTAAACCCACGCCCCCTCACACATACATACATACACACATGCAGACCCACCCACCCACACTTAGACCCACAATCTTTCCAATTTACCGTCTGAGCAATCATGTCCTCTCTCATTTCAATGGATGGTTGATGAACAATCATTCTCCAAATACCCACTTTGAGCTCAACATCACTTAAAGATCTCATTGTCCAAAGGTGTCTCCTTCATCCCCTGGAGTGGTGTCTCTAGGCTATGTCTATGACTGCCTGGAAAGAGAAATGTAAGATTAACCTCGAGAGATGTTGTCCCAATAACTATCCTTACTTAGCACTGCTATGGCAAAGTCTAGAATTACTTATTATAAAAAATGATCATGAAATGGTTAAGGGGCCAAGATGGAATAGGAAGGTCACAGGATCATAGGTTTGAAGCTGGCAGGGACCCTCATGGTGTCCAGAGAAGGCTGAATGGTTTTGGGAAATTATGCCAGGCTATCAATGACCACACCCTTCTCTCTGAAACAAAGGTCCATCTTTTAGCATCATCATAGGGTAGCAGAGAGAGAACCAACTTGGAATCAGAAAGACTTGGGTTGAAATTTGACCTTGGACATGGACTGTCTGTGACCAGAGCAAGTCATTCAGCATTCCTTTGCTTCTGTGTTTTCTTCCATAAAATGGGTCTAGGGTATGGTAGTGAAAGAAAAGTTGATCTCAGAACAAAGAAAACTTGGGTTCACAGTCCTTCCTCTGAAACACTGGTTGGGTGACACTGGACATCTCACCTGACCTCTCAGTGTCCCCAAGCAACTCTTGTAGCCTATAAGTCATAGGTAAGATAGCACTGTGCATAAGTGGAGGGCATTCTCCTGCCAGGAGCTCCCTAGATTAATGCAGCATCAAGGGTCATTGAGAGAATGGGGCTTGGTAAACATTAGAGCCCCAGAAAAACTTGAGCTATGATTAATCTTGTTTGATAGGGGAGGGACATGATAATAAACCCTTACAGATGCATGGGTCTTCTTACAGTTTACAAAATGCTCACTGCTTCAATTTTTTTTTCATTTATAATGTCATGAAAAGAATACTGGCTGTGGAGTCAGACCTGAGTATCTGCCACTTCCTATCAATGACTTTGGACAAGTATTTTACCCTGTCTGGGATCATTTTCTCACCTATAAAATGAAGGGATTGGGCTGAATGACTTCAGAGATCTGTTCCAGCTCTTGATCTATAATCTTGTAAACCTGGAACCTTATAAATCACTTTCTCTACCTTGGTTTCAGTTCCCTCCCCTGTAAAATGGGGGGGGGGGGGGAGAGCAGTGTACAGGTGACCAGTGAGGTCCCTTCCACTTCTGATCTCAGGATTTTCAAAATCACCCAAAAAGATATGTGGGGAAGGAATTAGTCATAGAATTCTAGAACCAAAAAGTCAGAAAGGGTCTTAGAGATAATCTAGTTCACTCCCTCCTGCTTCTGCATTTTATGGATGAAGAGAATGAGGTCCACAGATTATATGACTTTAGTTTTCCTTATAATATAGTACACAGCCATCTGTAGGGGAGCATTAGAAAAGACATTCCCCATCCCTCTCAAGGCTCTAAGGGTAGATGTAGCCAGCTTTGTTCTAAGGGTACTAATCATCACTGGAAGTTCAAATTGGGACAGTAGCTCCAGATCACATACAACAAGTAGTTCTTAGAAGCCATAATCTTTGACTCCAAGTCATAAGTGCCATGACATGGATGTGTCCTTTTGTCCTCTTCCCAAATGTCTTCCTTCCCTTATCTCTAAGAATGTCCTTTATTTAAACCACCTAGAACTAGTCATTATGATTTCATATCTGACTCAGGAAAATTGATATTGGTAAATTTCCCTCTCAATTCCAAATAGGATTTTCTTCATGGAAATTTCATGCTTTCTCTCACCTGGCAAATTTGAATGAGATGCACAGTTTTGGACCTGGTCAACATGGGAATTTGTTTTACTTCACTCTCAGTATTTATCCCAAGGGATCCCCCCCTTTTCTTCCCAGATGAGACAGGGAATGGGAGAGAGAAAAATATATTCATCAATTGAAACATTAAATTAAATTACAAAAATGGACAGATACCTTTATTGAGTGACTATGACACATTAATCGTTTTGTTCATCACATTGAGGTTGCAGAAGATTAGATCATCCTCAAGTTACCTATGATCTGGTTAAATAATCAATGCAAACACAAACACAGTGGGGACTTGGAGAGCACTGCCATTGATCACATTCTGAAATGATAGGTAAGAAGGAGAGCAGTGCAGTGAACTATGGGCTGGTCTCGGAGTCAGGGAGGTGAGAATGGGCAGGAAACAAGGAAGGCCTTCATGGAAGTCGTGGGGTTCACGTCATTTGAGTTGAACCCTGAAGGAAGCTAGGGATGTGAAGAAGTGAAGGGGAGAGGGCACAGCTTCTGCAAAGATCTAGAGGGGGGAGATGGATTCATATTCATGTTGTATATCTTCCAAGAGAACACAAGTTCCTATGGAGCGGGGATCTTTTTTGTGAAAAAAATATGTCTTTGAATCCTCAAATCTATCCCACCACCTGCAGGGTGAGTGCTTGATGAATGTTTGGGCTTGCTGAAGACAATCAGATTGAATGAATGAATGAATGAATGAATGAATGAATGAATGAGAAAGCAATTATTAAGAGCTTACTATATGTCAGTTGTTGTTGTTGAGTCGTGTCTGACTCTTTGGGAACACATTTGGGGTTTTCCTGGTGAAGACATTGGAGTGATTTGCCATTTCCTTCTCCAGCTTGTCCAGATGAGGAAACTGAGGCAAATAGGTAGAAGGGATTTGTCCAGGGTCACATAGCTACTAAGGGTCTATGCTTAGGTTTGAACTCAGCACTCTATTCACTGGGCCACCTAGTTGCCCCACTATGTGCCAGGAGCTAAGCTAAATGTTGGGAATAAAGATACTGGAGAGAGAGATAGACAGACAGACACAGAGAGAGACAGAAAGACAGATAGAGACAGAGAGACAGAGACAGACAGAGACAGAGATAGAGAGAGACATATACAGGTTTGTGGTGGAAGACAGTTTTGGTAGGAAGTGACTTGCTCTCAGGCAGATGTGGAGAGGGCCTGGGTAGGATGGAATGTGAAGCTGATGCACAGTCTGGGGTCTAAGATCAAATGACAGACATAGTGGGTTCAGGAAGCTAGTCTGCAAACACTAAGGCACCCAAAATGTAAGTGGGACCCTGTCCCTGAAGCACCAGAGAAAGGGAATTAGCTTCCCCTAGATTATGAAAGACTAGATGTAGTGGTCCAAGTCTCAGGTGCCATCAGGAGGTGCATGCGTGGAGGAGGTCAGTGTCAACAGACAGATGGTTGGGGTGTCTTGTGTAGAAGGTTGGATGTGTTGCCCAAGCATGGCTGAGTTGAGTTATTTCATTCACATAAATATAATTTTTTTTTTCAGAATTCTTCTGAAAGGAAATAATAGTCTACAATTGGAACATCCTAAAATCTCCTAGATTTCAAACTAGAGGATGGATGAGTGGAAGGGACAGGTTCTTCTGCATCCATGTATCCCCAGCAGTTTACTCATAGTTGTTGAATTAAATCAAATTGAATTCATCTTGCCCCCACTTCTTGAGTTCACAATCCAGCCAGAATCCACAATACTGTAAGAATTCATAAACATTCCACAAGCAGAAATTATCCCCAGCTCAGGGAAAGTGATAGAGTTCATGTTGCTTATGGTGAACATGAGCCCCATCAGGACCTTCATTGACCATGTCAGCATGTCCAGCTTTATCTCATTCATCTTTTGGTTTATTGCCACCTCCCTCACCCTTGCTGTCACCAGGTCTCTGTGATTTATCCTGACACAGACCTTATGGGGTCACGTGTGAGGGTCTAGTCATTCCATACTCATTACCCAGGGGGTTATAAGGAGAACTCTGCACTGATCTAACTCAGATCCCTTGCTTACAGTCAAGGAAGTCATTAATAAAGCTATCCATTATTTGGTCAAAAGAATCCCAAAGCCAGCCTCAAAACATCCCCTTAGCCTTCAGTGTTTCAGTGGAGGACTCTACTTTGTTCTCTACCCCCAACCCCACACCTCAGTCCCATGGTCCCATGCTGTCATCTACAGGTTGAAAAAGGGCAGCCAGGGGCTCTTCCTTCCCCCTCCCAAATGGCAGTGCTTTTCCTGCTAAATTCTCACTGAAAGCCCCAGTTGGAGTGGGCCTTAACTCTGACTGAGCTGTCAGCACCAGCACAGGAGGTGACATGAAGCTAGTATGACCATGTCCAGATGGGGGTGGGTGGCTGGCCTTCAGCACAATGTGAGGTAGACTGGACATGCGCTAACTGGGGGATGAGTGAGGGCTCTGTCTGATGATCTAGGAGTGCTTATGTACTCTCTAATTCAATGAGTTGGGATTTATAAATTGCTTGTGCAAAATGCTATGGCTACAAGTGTGATCTGACCCATTCCTGATCTGCTCTCCTGGTGCTTACATTCTAATAAGGGAGATTAGAGATCGAATAATGATAGCAAGAAGGAGGAGGAGAGGAAGAAGAAGAAGAAGAAGAAGAAGAAGAAGAAGAAGAAGAAGAAGAAGAAGAAGAAGAAGAAGAAGAAGAAGAAGAAGAAGAAGGAGAAGGAGAAGGAGAAGGAGAAGGAGAAGGAGAAGGAGAAGGAGAAGGAGAAGGAGAAGAAGGAGAAGAAGGAGAAGGAGAAGGAGAAGGAGAAGGAGAAGGAGAAGGAGAAGGAGAAGGAGAAGGAGAAGGAGAAGGAGAAGGAGAAGAAGAACAGAGGCAGAGAGAGAGGGCAAAGTCATCTACTATAACTCTCTCATTTTACAGATGAGGAAAGTGAGGACCAGAGAACTTGGTCCAGGCAGTGAGTGATAAAGTCAGGATTTGAACCAGGTCTGTTGCTTCCAAATTCACCGTTCCTTCCCCTGTATTATGCTAGAGGTAAGAAATGCACAAATGATAATACTTTGCAATTACCTATTACTTCAAATCTTCATAAATATTACCTCACTCCTCCTGCCCCCAGTTTATGGATGAGTCAGTGGATATTCAGAGAGGTTTATGGATGAGTCAGTGGATATTTAGAGAGGTTAAGTAACTTGTTAAAGTAACTTGGCCCAGCACCCTGTGGCTAAGTGCCCGAGGTGAGATTCACACAGCTTCTACCTACCTCAAAGGCCAACCTGCTATCCACCTCACTGTGAAGCTCCATACCTACAATGCATAATAGAATGTGGTCAATACATACAGGATGACCAATGAAGTTGCTCTTGAAATCTGAAGGAGGAAAAAAATGCCTTGGACTGGGGATGGGGAAAATCAGGGAAAGCTTCATGGAGGTGGTAGCATCAAGCAAATTCTACAAAGAAATTAGTTTCAAAAGGGGGAGCTGGCTCCCGAGTCAATTCTGTCTTTTCTGAAGATGAATTAGATTCACATCTCTCTTCTGTTTCATCATCTATTTGAATTCAGAAGTCCTCCATCTATAGGAAAGAAGCTAGGGTAAAGCTAAAATGAGTCATAGGCCTAGAGGATGGTGGGGTGTAAAGGAACGAGGTCAGTCTGGGAGTCCAGAGCAGCCAGTTGGACTCCTGACTCCAACACTTGACAGTGATGGATGTGACCTTGAACAACAGTCTGAGACTCAAGGTCTCCATATGCTAAATGAGGATGATAAGACTTTCATGACCTATTTTACAGGAAAGTTGGAAAGGAAGAGTGATGTAAACTTATAAGGATTATGGAAATGGGAGTTATCAGTGCTAGTAATCACATGATAAATTATGTTTACCCAAGGCCCAAAGACTGTTAGTCCACGACACCCAAGCAACAACTAAAACCTGGAGTGATCAGGCAAACTGGCTGACTTATCAATTTAAATTGTATTTTAAAATTTAAATGAATCCATTCAAGACAAGCATTGAGTGTCTAGTATGTGCAAAACCCTGGAGAGAGCAAAGATTTATGAGATAGGGAGGTCATTGCTCTTGGGCAGCTTACTTCTAGCACAGGTGATGATAAGCGTGCAAATGACCTCACTAGAAAGCTGTAAGAGCAGTTTTGGGAACCATATCCCAGAATGAGCTGAGGCACATGAGGAACATTATGGACAATGCAAGGCTGTTCTTGTCCTTGTTGGCCTCAGGTTTTAAGCCATGGTGGAGGCAAAAGGGTAATCAAAGTGGAGGTAGGGGCCCTGCTGGAGATGCATGGCACAATGATAATGAATAATGAAGAGAAAGTGGAACTTTTTGCTCTTGTTATTTAGTTCTTTCAGTTGTGTCCAACTCTCCATGACCCCATTTGGGGTTTTCTTGGTAAATATACTGGAGTGGTTTGCCATTTCTTTCTCCAACTCATTTTACAATTGAAGAAACTGAGGTAAGCAGAGGTAAGTGACTTACCCAGGGTCACATGGCTAGTAAGTTCTTGAGGCAGGATTTTAACTCAGGTCTTCTACAGGCCCAGCACTTTACCCACTGCACCAAGAACTGCTCAAATCTTATGTTTTTCCGTTTTCTATTAAAAAGGGTTCGATTGAGCTTTTAATGGAGAAAAAAAGGGGAGAATAATTATGATCAATGGGGAATTGAAAGCTGGGACCAGTAAGTAGATGGTGAGTATTGAATGATCCTCAATGATTTCAAGTCATCAAGACCAAAATCACTATGCCCATGGTTACACACAGGATCCTCAGATGTGACTACTGAATCTGAAAAGTTTGGGAGAATGGGAAAGATGATACAGACTAGAAGACATGAACCTGTTCTTATAGTTTTCCTAAAAAGAAAAAGACCAAGCCTTAAAACTGCTATTCAGCGTGCTTGATTTTGAGTTTTATCAAAATTTTAGAGCATGTTGTTGAGAGAGATGACCTGTGAGCATTTAGGAAGGAAAATAGTGATCACTGAGAACCACCATGGGTTCATTAAAACCGATTATGGCAGCCTGACCTCATTTCTCATTTTGGTTAGAAAGGATTTGAATGCCTAGGCCTAAAGAAAAGTGATTAATGGATGCACAGCAACCAGAGAAGAGTCTGTAGTGGCATGTCCCCAAAGCTTCTCATTAGATTGAGGGGGGATAGCGAGTACCTCCACAGATGAAATGACTTATTCATTAAAGTTTAACAGAAAAACCAGAATGTAATTAGGGCAAAGGAGAGGCCTACACAAAATGCTCTGAGGCATTTAAGGAAGCAGGGATCACTTTCTGCCAGAGAGATCAGAGAAGAGATAAGACCGAAAAGTTATTACTGGTTCTGGATGCCAGGTCTAGGAATCTGAGCTTCATTCCTCAGATAATGTCAAATTAATGAAGTTCTTTTAAGCAGGGTAGTGATATGATCACAACAGGTTTTTAGGGAGAGTAATTGGGCAACTGAGTGAAGGGTGACAGAGACACAAGGAACATGGAGAGGCCTGTTGAGAAAAAGACTGATATTCCAATATTACAAAGTGGTGAGATTGGGAATAGAAGTTCTGTAATCTTATCCCCATTTTATAGGCAATGAAAGTAAAACCAAGAGACGTTAAGTAAGTTACCTTGAGTGTCACAGATAGTAAATGTCAGATGAGATTTAAACCCAGGCTCCTCCAGCCCAAAGCCCAGTGCCCTTCAATGTAATGGGAAAGCATGATTAAGCACCTACTATGTGCTGAGCACTGGGCTAAGCATTGAAGGTACAAAAATATTTTCCCCAGAGTTCTTAGATATGTCCATAATAGAAAAGAAATGTGAATGATATGGATCGAAAAAGAGTCAGTTCCTGTCTTCCAGGATCAGACTTTCATTTCTGAGAACAGATAGTAAAGTCTGAATTTTGTCTTAGTTGACAGATATCAGACCTCAGGTGTCCACCTTGCTCCCACCCATTCTACATTATTCTGCACTCTAAGAACTTCCTCAGCATTCCATCAAAGGGGGTATCCCTTCCCTCCAGCGGTGCAGATAACAACCCTCTCATCTTATGGCATTCTTGGCCTCGATTTCTCCACAGCAGCCCATGCATATGCTGGTGGCCTTGGCCCAGGTTTCTTACCACTGTGTTGATGGTCACTGACTTGAGAGAGGGTGACCAAGTCTTTGGTTATCTCTTTGTAACTATATCTTTGTGTGTATATCTAGAAATATCTAGAATATAGTTATATGTATATGATATACACAGAATATATATTTATATATGTATATATCTATAGAACATATCTCTAGAAATAAATACACATTTCTATTTTAATATATAATATATATTTATAGATATATTCTACATCCCTCAAACTTTTTTTTTCCTATCTAGGATACAACTATGAACCCTGGGGAGAATATTTTTATATCTCTGGGACTTAGCCCAGTGCATACCATGTAGTAGGTGCTTAATACTACTTTTCCATTTTATTGCATTCCATTCTAGATTAGGGCACTGGACTCTGGGCCACAGTTTAAACCTACTAGCTGGGAGACTCTCTTGTTCTCTCTCTGTCTCTCTGTCTGTCTCTCTCTGTCTGTCTCTCTGTCTCTCTGTCTGTCTCTGTCTGTCTCTCTCTGTCTCTCTGGCTCTCTCTCTCTCTGTCACTCTCTGTCTCTCTCTCTGTCACTCTCTGTCTCTCTCTCTCTCTGTCTCTCTCTGTTTCTGTCTCTGTCTCTCTCTGTGTCTCTCTGTCTCTCTCTATCTCTGTCTGTCTCTGTCTCTGTCTCTCTCTCTGTCTCTCTCTCTCTGTTTCTTTCTCTGTCTTTCTGTCTGTCTCTGTCTCTCTTTCTCCATATGCACAATATACATATTTGTATACATATATGAACACAACATATGCACATGTATACACCTAGGTGTGTACATGTACACATATGTTCAATCACATGAGCATTGATATATACATGTACACACATATAATGTATATACATGTACACACATACATCTCAGTATACTGCAGCTTACTCACACCCACTAGACACACCTCCATTGGGATGCTCCTATTTACAGATGATATTACATTGATTACAATCAGCCCGGAATTAATAATAATGTTTTATTAAGCCCCAAACATTGTAGACTTTTGTAAAAGAGATCTATGATCATTCAACAGAGTTTAGCTTAGCCATCCACACATAAGCCAAGTGGATGAAGAATGCTCATGGTCTAACATCAATAGACAAATATTTAATAAGCTCCCACTATGTGCCAGGGATTCTTCTAGACCCTGAGGATAGAAAAACTAAAATAAAATAAACTTTCCCTCAGGTATCCTGCATTCCCTTAGAGGAAACAACAGGTGCTCAAATTAAGAAATATAATCAACTTATCCATGTAGGTAATTATTAAATATTTAATCTTGTCTTGAGAGATACAAAGATGAAAGCAAATCAGTCGAGGATCTTGCCTTCTAGCAAGAGAAAGAAGAAGCGCACACGTAAGTAGAGGCCATCAGTCAGTGGACTAGCATTTATTAACCACCTCAAGGCACCACATACAGGGCTAAGTGCTGAATAGAGTAAATCAGAAGTGTTGGGGGAGGGGAGGAGGAGACCCAGACCACAGTTTGCTGGGCATAAAAGCACAAAGGACCAGTCTAAGACCATACATCTTGCACAGATGCTGCCCATGGACAGTGAGACCACCCCAGAATCCAGGAGCAGAGCTGGCTGGACTCCCTGTGGGAATTTACACAATGCTGTTAGTACCCTCATGTGGTGCTTAGCACCAATACCCTCCTGCTGTCTGTCCCTGAGTCACGGGACAAGTCTCCCAAGAATCAGAGGTGGGGGGTCACCCTGGCAGCCCAGCCCATAAAAACATCACTCAGACGGGCTCTGCCCTTGTAAAAGAAAAAAAAAATTCATAGTCTTTGTTGATTTTCACTGACACACAGTCAGATGATAAGGGGTCTGTGTCCTTGTGTCTTTTTACAAGGGGAAATGGCAGTTCCGGGGGATGAGATGCCAAGAGTCTGATAACTTGGCCTTCTTGGGAGTCAATAAAATAACAGCCAGCTGGTTCTCATTCCCTGATCAATCTCAACCATTTCCCAAACAGAGGCCATTCACTGTGACTACATTGAGCATTGTGACTGTACCCCCAGCCCAGTGAAAGGAAAAGTCAGATCAATGTCAAAGGAAGACTATAGGACTGCCATGGCGATCAGTAACCCTCCAGAAAATGTTTTGTGTGGCCAAAGAAAAGAGATGTAGTCTGTTGGATCTGGAGCCCCAAGGCCTGGGTTCAAATCTCAACTCTGATACTTCCTAGCAGTGTGATCCAGGAAAAGTCATTTGACTTCTCTGAGGTTAGTCATATAAAAAGAGGAGGTTGGTCTTGCTGGCCTCTCTTGTCCCTTACAGGTCAAAAGCCATCAAGCAAACAAAATAACTAGATTCTCAATAAATGACTATGCATGGTATTAAAGAAATGTATTTGGAAATGAACTTTCTAATCTATGGCTTACTGCCTAGCAGGGTGAATGGTGTATCACAGTCAACTAAAAAATGTTTATGGACTGACTGGCTGATTGTCTTCGAAATTACTAGGCACAGTTGAGGTCCCTTGATGAAAAGAAAATGGACAGACAAATGAGACCTGGAGCCAGAAGCCTATGCTCTTTAGGAGCCAGAGCAAGTCCCTGCATCTCTCTGGGTCTCAGTTTCTACCTCAGGAAAATGGGAGCTTGGGTTAGATGACCTCTCCGGCCCCTTCCAGAGCTTCAGGTCCTTCACTGGGGGGTGAGGGGGGCAACTACCTACTATGTGGTAAAGACAAAATATTGGCACAAAAATATCAGCTGAAGTTTCTCCTCAAGTCAGTAAGATCGTAGGGAAAGAGAGAGATAGAAGTAGATGGAGATGGAAGAATCAGCAAGGCTATATCTATGGGAATAAGGGAAGGAACTCAGATTTCTACACAGTGGGAAACTTCCAATGTGGAATTGACCTCCACTAGGGCAAACTTAGTGCTCTACTGTACCACCATTTTTTGGGCGGGGGGTGGAATCTTGAATGACATATTAAGTTTACACTATATCTTTAAGGTGGTAGGTAGTCACTGAATGTAATGACATTCCTAGAGAACCAATCAATTCCTCGATAGGCATTTATTGTCTACTACTGAGGCTGTAGCTGGGTGGTACAGTGGATAGAACACCAGGCCTGGAGTCACGAAGACTCATTTTTCTGAGTTCAAATCTGGCTTCAGACATTCATTAGCTGTGTGACCCTGGGCAAGTCATTTCATCCTGTTTGCCTTGGTTTCCTCATCTGTAGAATGAGCTGGAGAAGGAAATGGCAAACCCCTCCAGTATCTATGACAAGAAAACCCCAGAGCCACAGAGAATCAGACAGGACTGAACAACAAGAAATTGGGGCTGCCAGGTAGCACAGTGGAGAGAGCTGAATCTGGAGTTAGAAAGGTCCAATCCAGCCTCAGATATTTACTAGCTGAGTGACCCAGGTTGGTCTTCCTGACAATAAGCTAAAATTTTTATATTAGCAACATCTACCCCTTTTGTTTTCACTTGGTCCCCAGGGTAGAATGAGGGACAATATTGTGGAAAGGGGGCTGCCCTTCCCATGCTTCATCTCATAAGTAGGACAAGACTGGGCCTAGCATCCTGGATGTCTGGGCTTTCATTGGCAAAGCCTCTCACTAACTGGTTGAGTGGCCTTAATAAAGTCACCCCACTTGAGTTTGGAATGGGCTGACCCTGAGGCTGCTTCCAGGGGCCAACAGTCTAGGAAGTCTCTTGGAAGCATTGACCTGGTTTGACTCCCTGGGAAGAAGCCTATTGCCCTATAGGGTGTCTTGCATGACTGACTCTTTCTGAAGGGAGGCCCTAGCTTCAGTGTCCCAGGAACACTCCCAATGTCCTGTCCCCGGGGAGTCTAGCCAACGAGCTCATGGAGTCATCGAATCAGAACGTTGCAGCTGAGCTCTTGGGGGCCCAGCGCCAACCCTGATCTGCCTGTTTGGGACAACAATTTAGTGGAGTGGAAAGAACCCTGGAACACATTGCTCAGCTAGTTTTCTTTGTCAACTGGGGTGTGATTCTGGAATTTGCAAACCCAGGCTCAAAAATACACAAGATATTTAATGCCTGTTTGTAGAGAGGCCTGGGTTGGAATCTCAGCTCAGACACCCACTCAGACACTAGCTACGGGCAAGTTTCTTCATTTTATTTTTGTAAAATGAATCTTATTCATATCTTTTGTCTACACATCATCTGAATTTTCCCCATATTCTCTTTGCCCAGAAAGCCATCCCTTATAGAAGCCTCTTAACCTCTCTCTGCCTCAGCTTCCTTATCTTCAAAAAGTAGAAAAATACAAGCACTTACCTCACAGGCTAGTGGTTAGACAAGATCTTATCTTAGTAATATCTTTTCTTAAATAGGATACTTTCTAGAGCAGGGTTAACCAACATCACCCAGTGAGAGAGAGGGCATTTCCATCCTAACATTCTTGTGAGCAAGGATCATTTCATTCTTTTTATTTCTATCCCAGTGTGGTGTCAAAAATAGCTAGCATTCATATAGCATTTTCTCTTCACAATAACCTTGGAGATTAGGAGCAACTATCATCCTCATTTCACAGATCAGGAAACTGAGGCAAAGAGAATTCTGGGTTGTCCTCTGAGGTCCTTTCCAGTGGGTGATTCTAAAATGTAAAGAAATGATTATGGAAACTATCTGTATTTCGGGTTATTTTTAGATGCTCAGAAGTTAAATGTGAATCAGTTCAGTCAAGTTCACTCTTTTGGCAGGAACTGTACATGGTTTGAATTCTGGGTTATCTGGCCAGCTGGCCCATGAGCATGTGCAGCCAGAGAAGCTGATGGGCACAGCACTGTCCCAGGGCAGTCAGTAGAAGGGCTGTGTCTGCTGGGAGGAGTCCCTGAACTAGATCAAACAGAAGTTCCCATGCATCTGAGGACTGCAAGTGAAAACTCCACACTATCCTCTCTACCCTAGAATCTCCACTACTATTAACTTTTTCACCAGAACAGAGGACCAGTCACATCCCAGAGGGCAAAATTTGTTTCTGCCTCTTCATCTGTTACTCCTAGAGAAAAATCAGAAGGAAGAAAAAATTCTCCGATGAAAATTTGAGAATCTGAGGATCAAAAGTTTAGAAATAGAAGGAACCACAGAGATCATAGAATCACAGGACTCCAAATTGTAGACTCATGGGATTTGAGGTCTACAGCGGAAGGGCCATGTGAAGTCATCTGGTCCAATCTCCTTATTTTACAGAGAGAAAACCAAGGCCCAGAAAAATCTAATGACTCCCCCAAAGTCTCACAGGCTATCAGTGGCAGGGGCCAGGATTCGAACTCAGGTGCTTTGCTTCCCATTTCCATATTCTTTCCACTGAGCTGTCACTTTTAGAGGAGAGAAAAAGAGGAAGGATTCATAGAGAAGACTGAACCTGAGTTGAGTAGTAAAGAATATTGTAAATGGAGTAGATGACCTGGGTTCAAATCCTAGCTGGATCACTTATTACTGTGTATAAGAAAGCAGGTAAGGAACCAGAGTGCACAGAGCATCATGTCCAGAGTCAGGGATGCTCATCCTTCTGAGTTCAAATCTGGCCTCACACACTGCCTAGCTGGGTGACCCTGGGCAAGTCATTTTACCCTGTTTGCCTCAGTTTCCTCATCTATCAAATGAGCTGGAGAAGAAAATGCAAACCACTTCAGTTATCTCTGCCAAGAAAACCCCAAATAGGGTCACTGGGAGTTGGGTATGACTGAAACAACTAAACAGCAACATTCTAGGGCAGGTCCTTTGAGATCTCGAGGCCTTGAGTTCATCATCTGTCAAGGG